>NC_059135.1:13269897-13572928 GCF_020740605.2 Lemur catta
TGTGGAAGGTCCCATCTCCAAACACGGTCACATGCTAAGGTACTGGGGTTAGGACTACAACATAGGAATTTGGGAGGACACAATTCAATACATGAGACCCAGGGAGCACAAATCTCCAGTTCCCTACTCGTTCCTGCTTCTGTACACCACAGTGCTGAGTGCTCAGCCTCCTTCTCTGAGAAGTTGCATCTGTGCTCAGCTGATCCACAGAGAAGGTCAGATTCATAAACGATATTGGAGATAAAAGAAGTAAAAAACTGATCTTTACATTTAAGTCAGTACTCATACATTTGCTAAAATGTGCTTCACTTTGACTTCTAGTCTTTATGGAGCTTTGTGGCTCTAACCTAAAAACAGATGGTGTGTTTTTGATGAGAAAAATCATACTTGGCCTTAGGGCAACCTTTTGCTCTGAATGGGTTTCTAGCTACTTTGAAACAGCATTTCACTTGCTCTTTTGGAAGTACATTACCATATCATTTACCTGATGCTTAAAGGTGAATGCATAGAAATGCATATCCCTTTTTATACCTGGAAAAAGCCATGAATCCTTTCAACATGGTGTTTAATTTCTGATAACCATGTCAAAAGTAGGCAGAATATGTTGCCTTAAGAACTGTGTTTCCCCGAAAAATTCATTTTAGCTCTTCCATCTAAAATTCTCTAAATCATTTTGGAGACTCTTAGAGAATTTTAAGCCTGAGGAAATCATTAAGGGTTTTCATATTTTGAAATAAAGGTGTTATTTAAATGGCATTTGGGATACAGTAATGAGTATAGTGTATCCATGTTTCAACTTAGGTCCTTCTCTTGGAGCCAGAAGGTCAGAGCTTAAGGCTCAGACCTTAGGAAATTAACCACTTTTGAGTCTTAACTCTGAAAGTCAGAAATGAGTGTAATGATTTTGTGCCATCCCTACCTCTTGGCTGGTGTGAATAACAAAGTGACAGAATTTGTTATTTTTAATAAGTTTATGAGTTGACTGGTTAGCTCATCTCCTCTAGGCTTGCTCATGGATCTGTGGTCTGCTGTTACAGGTCTAGGATGGCCTCAGGTGGACAACTTAACCCTGCTTCTTGTGTTATCTCATCTTGCAATAGGCTAGTTTCTCTGCCAAAGGCAGGGGAACAAGAGGGAGAACAGAGAACCACGTTCTGTGGAGGCCTTGGCTCAGGACTGGTGCTCAGCCACTTCTTCTACCGTCTATTGGCCAAAGCAAGTTAGAAGCCAGCCCAGATTCTCCAGCCGATGTTAGGTTGATAATCTCAACTCCAAGTCTAACCCTGCCCCTTCCTGGTCCTGGTCACTTCCACTTCTGGTTGACCCTTAGTCACTCCTGCCTGCCAAAATTCAACCCCAAATATGGCTCCTCTCTTCTGCTATGTCACCTCCCTCTCTTTCGTCATCTGCATGGCTACCTGCTCCCTCCCACCCTGCCCCCACTTGCCCTGCGTTGGAAGAATAGGAGAGAAGACTCCATTTCTTGGTTAGAGAAGCTTCAAAGTCATCTAGAAATGGGCATTGACACAGGATAGAGTAAGAATTAGGGCATTTTTGCAAACAATCTACTATTCTAAATGAATGTTCAGGACTTTGTTCCCATATTTGTTACCACTATCTCTCTTTTGATCTCCATGTACACAGTCAAATTTTTTTCCAAGATTTGATTCTAGTTTCTTGCCTTTTTTAGATTTGGAAACCAAGCAGAAAAGCTTTTTACTCCATAAAGTTACTATTTGATGGTTTCTATCACTTCTAATTGAAAAGATACTGCATTTTTAAAAATTGTAAAGTTTGGGAGGACTCAGGGGAAACTGTAAAAGTTCCATTAGGAGCCACATGGGGCATACTTCACAGTTGCAATATAAACACAGTGAAAAGTGTACACTTTATTCTTTCCCGGCTTGGGAAGGCCAGTATTATTTTCATTTCGTTGTTTGCAAAGTAATTGAAAATGGTCAGCTTTATGTTCCTCTACAGTAAATACATTGAGTGGAAAATTTCAGATTTAGCCATTTCTCCTGCTTGATAACATGATTTGTGTTGTAAGTCAATTACAGTAAATGAACTGCTTGGACTATTAAACTGTAGGATCACAGAATTTATGTATTTGTCACATATGATTTAAATCCCAACTTTTTTCAAAAAGAGCTCCTAGTCCTTTATAACAAAATGAATATATAGTGATTCCTTTAAAATAGTTACAGAAGCATGAAGAGAAGAGAAAAGTGAAAATAGAAAGAAAGTTGAGCCAACGGAATGATTGTAATTTAGCATTAAATTAGGCTTCATGCTTTCTAATTAAAAAGAAACAATTGAACTTCTGAGTCAGGAAAGTTCAATTTATTCTCTAGAGCAGTGCTCTTATCCAAAGGTTAATAACACAATAGTGCTACAAGTAATTTGCTGTTAATAACTGTTAACGTTATTGAAGTATTTTCTTTTTTAAATATAGATAGGATCAATTTGTTTTCACCCACTTGCTTTTTTGAGTGGGAAAGAAAGGCATATGTGTACAGCTAGGTTGCTGTTACACATCTCTAGGAGTGCAGCTACATGTAAAAAGTAAAAGTCATCTGATGTACATGTCAGAGTGGTGAAGATTGAAAGCTGCTGCCCAAATGGTGGGATTCTTTGTCCATGACCAATTAATGCATATAGGTTCTTTGCCCTAATTGGTGATCTTGGGAGACCATGATGAAGTTTCAAAATCCACGGCTGCACAGGGATCACCAATGAGGGGATGATGTAATTGGTTAAGCGGCAGTAGATAGACAAATACTAATAATATAACCCTCACTTGGAATAAAGTACTTTTCAAAGAAGTTTCCTGCTCATTATTTTGTCTTAGCCTCACAAATTTATAAGGGGCTTAGGAAGGTATTTTCTTTATTTTACGGATGAGGAATGATGAAAGAACGGAGAGAGATGGAATAGCTTGCAGAAATTCATGTCTTTCAAGAACTGGAAATAGCCTGATTATTTTGGCTCAGAAAATTTCTGGACTGCTCTGACTGACCTGGATTTATCTTGGAAATGAGAGCCTTCATCTGAGGTTCTTCTTGATTGGGTAAAACCAACCTTGGCTTGGGAGAGTCTTTCACATCCACTTTATTTATTTATTTATTTTTTGAGACAGAGTCTTGCTTTGTTGCCCGGGCTAGAGTGAGTGCCGTGGCGTCAGCCTAGCTCACAGCAACCTCAAACTCCTGGACTTAAGCAATCCTACTGCCTCAGCCTCCCGAGTAGCTGGGACTACAGGCATGCGCCACCATGCCCGGCTAATTTTTTCTATATAGATTTTTAGCTGTCCAAATCATTTCTTTCTATTTTTGGTAGAGACGGGGTCCCACTCTTGCTCAGGCTGGTCTCGAACTCCTGACCTCGAGCGATCCACCCGCCTCGGCCTCCCAGAGGGCTAGGATTACAGGCATGAGCCACCGCGCCCGGCCCACATCCACTTTAAATTGTGAGTCATAAGTGCACAGCTGGCCGGAGCAAAGGGCCCCCTGGACAAAGCTCTCTCTGTGCCCAGGACATTGAACCCTTCGTGTGAATATCCCAAGGAGGTGTCATGACTGGACTGGAAGAGTTAAGATCTTTCCCCAAATGCAAAGTCTTGCCAGAGCAACTGTCTCTAAGAGCAGGCTAATAATTAAAAGGGATATCTGTCATGTCACCATTGTATCTGGACCTCATTACTGAGATGCCGTTAACCTGGAAGAGACGAGAACACAAAGTGTTATGGTTTCTCTATTTTGTTTTTTCTAATGATTCATCGGTCAGATAATTATTGAATTTAAAGCATTTTCATAGCCTGAAGTGAAAAACTTCATCTAAAGCAACAGGAAGCAGATGGTGTTCATGCACAAGAGAACCAGCTCAGAGTTACACTGTATTCCCTTCCCTAGTGCCACAAGTGGAATTTGATTATGTCTGTGATTCATTTCTAAAATGACACATCCCTAACATCACAGTGTAACCTCAAACTTTTGGCAATGATGCCTCTAATCTTTGCCCTGAAAACAATGCTGCCTTCTCCTACTTACTCAGGAAATTAATTCTGTGACAAACTAGACTGCAATGTTCTTAATCGGCACCAAGATTTCCTTTAATAAGTAAGGAAAAGCAATGAGAATAATAAAAGTGTTTATAAAGATAACCAATAATGCCAGAATGCAATAACTCTGAGATTATATCAATATCAGATATTCTGGGGGGCGGGTAGAGATAAAGTGTATTAGTTTAAAGAATAGCCTTTGCCATTAGACACATCTGAGTTTAAATTCTTAATTACTGTGTGAGACCAGAAACTTATTTCACTTTTCCTCTTTTAAAATCAGATAATAATAAATATCTTAAAGAACTGTTGTGATGACTAGATAAGATTAAGTAAGTAAATCTCTCACCATAATGTGAGGCATGTGATTGGTACTTACTGACAGTTGAAAACAAAAACCAATGAACTGAAAGATATGGGTGTCTTTTTAGGGTTTTCTGATTATTACTTGCATGATTTGAAGATGCCAATAGAAATACAAGATATCCATAAATATTCTGGTAGTTAAACTTGGAAATTACATGATATTCTTAACATCAATATATGGTTCCCTTTCTGGTACCTTCTCTGGTGCATTCTTGAGCTATTGGTCAATTATAGAAAACAGAAATGATAAGGTCAAATATGGCAATTGCTTCTCTCTCAATCTCTCTCTCTCCTTTCTCTGTATCTCCCTCAATCTTTCTCTGATGACAGGTGGCATCAAATCTACTAGGGCTGCTTGAACCACATACCTTATCTCCAAACTCTCGGTAGTCTATAGCTAAATCTAAATCTAAGCTGCCGGGCTTAGAATTTAAAGGAGTTTCTAAGACATGGTTATTAATAATGCCTCAGTCTTATAATTTTTTAAGGTTGTTGTTTATATGAAGATGGAAGGCTCCATCCATACCAAAATTTTGTGCCCCAATTCTTCCACCGTTAAAAACTGCTCTTTCCTTGTGTTTTTAAATGATGAACAGGCTGTTAACAAAGAAAACACAGGCGCCTGTCCCTGCCTGCCTGACTCACTGCTCTGCAAGTGGTAAATGTCAGGCAACAAGAGAGCTGGAGAGATCTTATGGGAAAAGCAAGCACATATATGGAATTCAAGAGTCCTGGTTTATATACCAGGCCTTGCCTTCATGATGATTTCTTGGACTCCAGCTTTATAATTTCCCATCTTTAAATAACAATAAGTAGAGACTCCTTGCTGAGGAACATTTCTCATAAAAAATTAGCCATGCAGCTTGAGCTGAGCTTCTTTGCTGGTAAAACTGGGATTCTCTGCAGGGAAGCCAGGGGAGGGGAACACCTGTACTATGGGTGAGGGGGGGATGCCTTTCAGACCCCTACCTTAGACAGACATCAAAAGTCAGTGGGCAAGCATTCTCGTATCCCAGGACTTTGGGATTAAGCAGAATTTTCACTGGGGGACAGGACCAACGTCTTCTGAGCTGTCAGAGAGGGTCAGATGGATGGGTCACTTGGGCATCCTGTTTCCACAACCTTTCCCTCCTTGGCCGGTATGGTTCATTCCCTCCAGGAATGTGCTAGTTCCATAAACCTGGCTGGTGCCCCACTGTCTGTGAACACCGTTACACTGTGTTGGCTGTTGGACTTTGTGAGCAATCCCACAGGACAGCTGTATACTAAGGGATTTCTAGCATAAACAAGAAAAGCTATTTGTACTTCATTAATTATCTATACTGATAAGATGTAACTATACAGCCTTATGTGAGACTTCCCTCCTCTGACCCAGAGATGTGTGTTCTGCTATTCTGTCTGCCAGCACTAAACCAAAAGTGAGATCAACCCAGCCAGATGCTGGCAGATAGATTTGAAGAACCACGTCTCATTTCTGATGGTAACACCTCCTGTTGCATCTGGAAAGAATATCTCTTCATTTCTACCATCTGTGCATATTTTTAAATTCTAAGGCAGTAAATTAGGCATCCTGACCAGTATGGGATAAAGAAAATGATACCAGTACACAATCTAGGTAGGCCCAGGATGTCCTGAGAGGGCAACGAATCAGAATTTTAGCCCAGGGAGAAAACTTAAACATAATCCAGTCTAATCTCCTCACACTGAGTCCCAAAGAGGCTAGTGATTTGTCCAAGGACTCAAGGTGAATCAGTGTGAGAGCCAAGATTGAAACCCATATCCCAGTTTCCTTGGGTATAAAACAGAGATAATAATCTCATTGAGGGGTCATGATGACCATCTGTTCTATCTGCAGCTCTTTCATATATATGACATTTTTTTCAATTATTCCAACATAATTGTTGGGTTCTCTTGATAGGAGATTATGTGTAAGTGCACTATATGGACACGTTTAGCCATGACTATCAGAGCCTCAAGTCTCTTGTCTGTAAAAAATGGCTAATTTGAACAATCTCAAGTTATTTGAGAGTATCCAATGGCATATTATATGTGCAAAGCATTGTAAATTATAAATTAATATTCAAATACTGGTTGGTATTATTATCTCTCCAAGTTCCTGTCTCGATGTTACTTCGAATGCCTTTAACAGAGTATCATTTGTCTGAGTTTAAGTTTGGGATACAAACAAGGAATTAGATTAGTTAGCAGAAGTAATAAACCTGAAAATACACCCCTGTTGAATGGGAAAAGATGTGTTTGGACAGTGTAGTTAGAGCAAAGCCAATACTAGTGTTTTATTTTTATTGACAGTGCATTCCCTGTGCAATCCTATTCAAGTGTTTTGATATATCCTATTCTCCATTGGCCACTCTGGCATAAAATCTGACTGCTGTGTGAAATTGTTCTCAGAAATGGAACCAGATACCTGCATATTAAAGTGACAAGGAAAAGACAGAAATAAAGTTGAAATATAAATTTATTGTTCAAAAATACTTTATTTTAAAATGATGCCACATATAAATAAAATTAGAATATCTGACTGCTGATCTGCTTACCATGAACTTCAAAATATACTATGACATATTCTTTTTATATTTATGAAATAATGAATCTCAGATGATGTCTATTTAAACTGCTGATTGGAGAATGGGCATTGAGCAAGTAGGACATGGTTTGCTTTTGTTGGTTTCTTGCTAATGCAAACCTTGGGGAGGTTGATAGGAAGTAGCCTGAGATAATAGCATAATTTTGGGAACTTGTCCAGGTCTGAAACAGTCTCTGGGACCTTTGCTTCAGTATGTAATTTACTGGCTCTTAAATGTATGCTTAGTCCCTGTTTCTAAAGACAATATTGATGGTTCCACTCATGTTCCCTGATTGAGGATCCTGATTATTAGTTACAGCCTCAGGGGCACCGTGAATACTTTCTGAGATGAGAATGGATGTAAACAAACTAAAAGACCAAGGAATATATAGTTTCATTGATTCTTGCACTCATTCTCTACATGGTTTCCATTCATTCCTTCAAAACACAGTCACTGAAATTATGAATGCACTCTGGTGTGAAAATATTGATTGAATTCCACATTTATTCAGGGTGGCAAGACAAACCAAAAAATAACATTATGGCGACTATTGATAACCTTAAGCAGTGAGTCAAATTTGGCCCACAACAGTAAATCATTGGAAAGTTAAATGCTGACTGAACCAGTTGAAATAAAGAGCCATCTTCCTTCGATTAATAGATGCTAAGAAAACAAAAGAGAGAGCTGACAAAATAGCGATGATATTGATTAGGTTGGGTCTCAAATCACTCACCCAAATGAATTCCATTGGCCAACCTGTACCTTCTTATGGAATCACAGTATGAAATAAAGACAAGAGATGAATCATAGTCCTGCATGGTACTGAACAAACTAAGTCATGATTCATGAGGACTTCAGCTTAGGGAATTGCAAAGTCTTTGTTCTTATTTAAAAGTCAAAGAGAAAGAAACTTTGCTTAATTGTGATCCTATGGAACAACAAAACAAGTGCTTTCATATGATGTTGATCCTTTATATTCTGAATTATATTTAATAAATGATTAAACTTCATATTCTGTTTGCTTTAAATGTAAGAGAGGTGATTGTCCAGTAGCTCTAGCCCTGAGCTAGACATTAGAAGTCCAGTAAGACTTATTTATTTGATTTTTAAAAATTAACTGCCTTTGCTAAAAAGCCTGGGATAGAAGCACTAAGGCATCATTAAATATAAAAATATTTAGGCCAAGAGATGACAGTAGCAATACAAAGAAGAAACCAGGGCAGTTGAAAAACAGCACTGAGATAATGGTGCCTCATTAGTACATTGAAACAGTCAGGTTTTTAAATAATGGTTTAAAACAGAAACTAGGCCACTTGATTTACACTAGGGTGGGGGTTATAAAGAGAAGATCCTTCCACAAGAGGAATATTTTTGGGGCAAAAAGCTTGGCTCTAGTTTTTTTATGTTATAAACAACAGCAACAAAAATGAGTGGCAGAGTGCCACAACTAATCTCTACTGTGGAGAAGTTACATAGAGAAAAATTCGATCTCTGAGGTTGCTAGGATTAAAATTATAGTAGGTCTTAAATAAATTCAACAAATACACTGCATGTGTAGAGCGAATATCTGGCATTTTTTAATTGACTACCAAACATCCAATTCCAATAGTAATTCAGTATCTTTTGGGGGAGTTACCTCTCTCTATTCAGTGTCTTTTGGCGTGAGGGTAATTCCTTCTGCACACCTCCACTTATACAGCTGAGAGGTCCAAAGCATTTCTCTCCTCCTCTTGATGTTTCAATGCAATGGATATATGACCTAACCTTGACTGACTGGGGGCTTTTTTTCAGGACTTTGAAACATGAAAGTGTGATTCAAGGGCAGAATAAATAGTTGTATAGAATTCTTTATGGTGGCAACCATAGAGACTTTGCTATAGGACAATTGTATGTTTCCAGGTCTTAGCCTTCCAATGCTACTTTACAATCTGGTTATCCTACTTCCACCAATTCTGTGAAACCCTGAATTCTTTCCAATAACTTTCACTTTTGCTTAAGAGTCCACTTCCTGTTATTTGTACCATGGAACCACAACCATTCTACTGTGGAAGTTAATTATAGCCAGACTGCAGGGATAAGTTTCTACAATGAGCTATAAGTTTCCCTGCAGAGTAGGGATTACTGCTTTTTGGTAGCTCATGAAAATATTTTGAGAAGGAAAGCACTTTGAAAGAAGGTGCATAATATTAGTACTCATATACCTTTGACGCCTGGTAGCAATCCTTACAGGGATGAATTGCTGCTGGAGAATTTAAGACCTACTGAAATACTACATAGCCTAGTGCCTACAGGATTGAAAAGAGAAGCCACCTTTGTACCCAAAACAGAAAACACATGAATGTATACAGAAGGACATTGTGGTCTTGCTTTTAATATTAAATAGCTGCTCTTATTGATCCTTGCTCATACTTCTTTATTTAAATACCTGCACAAAAGTAGTTAGCAGTGCAGAATGAATTAGTAGCATATGTTCAAAATTGGAAGAGATTCAAAACCATGCAGTCCAGTCCATTTCCTGATGCTACAATCCCCTCTAGAGCACATCCTGAACAGCTGTACTGTTGACTGAACACCTTTAGGTATTCAGTGTTCACTTCCTCCCAAGGCAGCCTACTGTGCTGCTGGACAGCTGTACTTACTACGACATTTTTCTTGACTTTGCACCCAAATATATCTTTCTTTAAACTGTGTGTATTTGATGATAACAAAATTGATCCCTGGAGATATAAAGACTAAGTTTACTTCAAATTATTTGCTTATGACCCCTTAAATTCTTTTTATTTCTATATCTGTACCACCAATTAAAGATGAACACAGATGGCATGATCTTGTACACAGAAAATCCTAGAACCACTAAAATGATTAGTTATAATAAACAAGTGCACCAAGGTTGCAGGTTACAAGGTCAATATACAAAAACCGATTGTATTTCTGAACAGTATCAATGAACAATCTGAAAATTAAATTAAGAAAACAATTCCATTTAAAACAGCATCAAAAGGAATAAAATACTAAGGATAAATTGAATAAAATACTAAAGATGCATTTAATAAAAGAAGGGCAAATCTTGTACACTGAAAATTATAAAAGGCTGTTGAAAGAAATAAAAGAATGTCTAACTATGTCTATGTAGTCATTTGACATCTCAGGTCCGTGAATCAGAAGATTTAATATTATTAAGCTGACAATACTCCCCAAATTGATCTACAGATTCAGCACACTCCCTATCCAAATGCCAGCTGGATTTTTGCAGAAATTGACAATCTTATCCTAAAATTCATTTGGAAATGCAAGGGACCCAGTATAGCCAAAATATCTTAAAAAAGAATAAAGTCGGAAGATTCATACTTCTTGACATAAAAACATACTACAAAGCTGAAGTGATCAACACAGTATGGTATTGGCATAAGGATAGACATATATATCAGTGGAATAAAATTGAGAAGCTGGAAAAAATGTTTACATTTATGGTTAATCAATTTTCAACAATAGTGCCAAGGCAATTCAGTAAAGGGAAAGAATAGTCTTTTTAACAAACAGTGCTGCTATAAATGGATGTTCATATGTAAAATAACGACACTGGATTCCTACCTCACACCACACACAAAAGTGAACTCAAAATGGGACATAGCACCTAAATGTAAAATTTAAAAGAATAGAGGTCTGAGGAGAAACATAGAGTTAAGTTTTTGTTACCTTAAGTCATGCGGTGGCTCCTTAGATATGACACCAAAAGCGCATGAGAAAAAAGCAAAAATAAATGCATTTGACTTCATCAAACTTAAAACTTTTGTGTTGCAAATGATAGCATCAAGAAAGTGAAAAGGCAACTACAGAATGGGAGAAAATATTTGCAAATCGTATATCTGATAAGGTACTTATATTCAGAATATATAAAGAAGTCTTACAACTAAAAAAAAAACAACACAGATAACCCAATTTCAAAAATGAGAAAAGGATTTGAATAGCCATCCTCTAAAGAAGATAAATGGCCAATAAGCACGTGAAAAGTGCTCACTAGCCTTTAGGTAAATGTAAATGAAAACCATAAGATACCAGTTCACACCTACTAGGATGGCCATCACCAGAAAGATAGTAACAAGCATTAGAGAGAATGTTGAAAAATTACAACCTTCATACATTGCTTATGAAAGTGTAAATTGGTGCAAATTCTTTGGGAAACAATTTAGCAGGTCCTCAAAATGTTAAACATGTGGTTATCATAGGACTCAACAATTCCATTCCTAGGTATATATCTAAGACAAATAAAAAACATATGTCCACACAAAAACTTGTACATGAATATTCATAGTAGTATTATTCATAATGGTCAAAAAGTGAAAACAACCCAATATCTATTGATGATGAATAAGTACATAAAATATGGTATATCCATACAATGAAATATTATTTGGTCATAAAAAGGAATGAAGATATCTATCTGTACACCTATGTTCAGGGCAGCATTGTTCATAATGGCCAAAAGGTGGAAACAATCCAAATATCTGTCAAGAGATAAATGGATAAACATAATGTGGCATACATATTCAATGGAATATATTCAGCTTTTAAAAGCAATAAAATCCTGATAAATGCTACAACATGGGTGAACCATGAAAACATTATGCTGAGTGTAAGAAGTCAGACAAAAAAGATATTGTACAAAAAATAGTGTATGATTCCATTTACATGAAATTTCCAGATGGCTAAAATCTAGGGATACAGAAAGAAAACTGGTGGTTTCCTAGGGAGTTGGGGGGAAATGGGGAGTGGCTGCTAAGTGGTTTGGGGTTTCTTTTTGGGAAGATGAACATGTTCCAAGGATTGGGGTTGCACAGTTCTGGGAATATATTAAAAGCCATTGACCTGTACACTTTAAATGGGTGAATTTTATGGTATGTGAATTATATCTCAATAAAGCAATTTAAAATAAGTTAAAAAAAACAAAAATGGGCAGAATCAAGTCTAGACTGTGTTGATGGATATACAAACATATATACCCAGGTGATAAAATTATGTAGAACTTAATACATGCATATATGCACACATACATATATAAGTAAAATTTGAGACGTCTTAAAAAAAAGTATGAATCTTTTGACAGGTTGAATACTCCTTTTCCATTATTCTCCATCTTCATCATCCTACATGATGTTTTTTTTTTTTAAGCAATATTCAAGGGTTTTGTAGTTATTCCATTTGTTTCCTTATTATTGCCTGTCTTTTTTACTAGATTTTGAGTTCTTTGAGCACAGGAATTATTTCCATATTGTTTATATTGTATCCTCAGCACTTAATACGGTGCCTGGCACTTATAGAAATCCAATAAAGATTTGTTATTATTTTTAGGTCAGCTGAAACCTACATCTAAGCTGAAACTAATACATTAAGAAACTCATGCAGTAATATCCAAATGGTTAAGAATCCACTCTGCCAATCTAAGCCTCTCTATATTGCTCATGAAAATATTTTGAGACCATATTAATAGCCATGCAGAAATCTAGATACTTGATATCCATTGTATTGCACTGCAACATTAACAAAATAGAATTAGTTGAGTTGGCATAATGTTCTCAATGAGCCTGAAATAGCGTATAAGTTTCACGTGATGGGGATGAGTTTATCAAGAGTTTGAGAGGCTAAGAGACAGAAAGAAGCTTTATACGTAATCCTTATGCCAATGATTCCTGTAGAATTAACATCCTAATAATGATAATATTATCTTAAAGGCATACAGCATTCTTTAGTTTACAAATATCTTTACATATATCTTCACTTGGCCAATAGTCAAGTGAATGTAAGGCCATTCAGAAATCAGGGCCCTCCTGCTAGTAAAGATTCTAATCATCATGTATAGAAAAGGACAATGCTATCAGATGTTAGTACTGAGAACCCTGTAGTAACTGCCCATCTTTAAAACCCTTCAGGGACACTTACAAACCCTGCTGGGAAGCTCCATGCTTCATTCATCCAGAAACTTACTCTCTGTTGTCTTCTACTTTTCTGGCTTTCCTATAGGGCATCCTTTGATATATATCATCTATACATGATCATCTTCTCTCAAAGCCTTTTTGTAGAATCTATGGACTGTTCGCTGTTGTCTGATAACAAGGCTATCTCCAGGAGGTTCCGCTATCACCTCCAGTTGCTTGAAGTCTGGTTGACTCATCATTGCTGTAGCTACCATCTCTTGGTGGTAGAGCCTTTGAACTCACTGAGTAGGCCTTCTTTGAAGTCATCTAGAGATCCATGGTAGGGTGTCAAATTATTTCTTTCCTAAATGAACCATTATTATCTTTTATCCCAGTGTGTCATTAACATTTATCTCCTTATACTCAATATTAATATTGATAATAATTAGGAAAAGAGAAATGGGAGTTAGAAGTAAATGAATTCTGGAGCAGAGATAAAATTTTTTTTCTGCTTAGTTGGGAGAAAGCCAATCAAAGTGGAGCAGGCATATGACTATATTCCTGTCTCTTAATGAGAAGGAATTTTTGCTTTCTGCTTTTGGGGACTTGTTGATCATTTAATTTTCAGGCATATTATTACTTTTATAACAGGTATGGACATTACAATATCGAACTCTGGAATAAATAAATGAAAATGATTGATTGGCCCTAACTTTTAATTGTGACAAATCAAACATTTCTCACTCTGAAGACTGTTTAATTGACTTGGTAAATGTTTCCTAAGCCTGTGACTTAACAGGTACAGATGTGTTTCTTTATAAGGAACTCCATAGAAACCTATGCATTATTATGAAAATATAAGGATTTATCACAGTATTCACTTCTATAAAAATAAATGCCTAAGATCTATAACTTAAAGAGACTTCATTCCCTCTCTCTCATAATCATTTTAAAAATTAAAGAAGTGCTTTGAATCCTGTGGGAAGTGAAGGTGGGGGATTGGAATTGAATCTCTTCACCAGAGTATCATCGTTTAGGTGGTCATTACTCGACTTGTGTTTGGGAGGAAAGAGGTAAGAGGAGTTAGAGTGACTTCTTGATCATAAACTCAAGACAGTATAAAGAACAAAGCTTTAATTCAACCTAGATTTTCTTCCCCAAACACACAACAGACAAGTTTTTTTTCCCTTTTATAGAATGACTATCATATGAATAGGAATCAGTAAAAGTTCCTACTGAACATAATTATTTTTTGGGTAAAATTTGCTGTTAAAAAATTCAGCAAAGCAGTTTTCTTTGCATCATCCTTTTAGATGTGAAAATTGCTTTGTTTTACAGAATGCTTCCTTGCAATGGTTTTTGACTATACTAGTACTTCAAGATTCTATTTTTCAGGATGTTGTTTCGTGGTATCAATAATTCTTCCTTCTTAGAGAAAATGTTATGATAGCAAGGGTGAAATTACTTTAAGCTACTCTGTGACTTCTAAGTATTTCAAGGGATCTGATGATTTTAGGACTTGATTTTGGTGCATTACTCTTTCTTTTCCTGGCAGGATTATTATGCAGTAGTTGGGAAATTGTTCACTCTTTCCTTTCACAGCAAATAAAATAATGATTTTAGCTGTGGAAATAAACAGTGGATTTGGTGTCAGAAGAACAGAAGTTGAACCCTACCTCTGGCACTTAGTAATTGCGTGAGCTTTAAAAATCCATTTAAATTCTCTGTGTTCTGATTTCTTCATCTGGAAAACAGCAATAGATTATAGTCCCTGACAAATAGAGAGGGATGTTATTAGCACTCAAATGCAATAATGAAAGTGAAAAGTCCGGAAACTAGAAAACATAATCAAGTATTATGTGGTTTTATTATTTTGAAGTGGTTACTTTCCAAAGGTTTATTTTTTAGTGAGTGTTTAGAATATAAAAGATATTATTTTATAGAAAATGCACTATACAGAAGAGATTCTCAAATTTATTCAGGTGGTGGAGCACCTGGATGGCATGGTACTCTTTGCAGAACACCATGAAATACTGACATATTTAGTTCCATCATAGGAAATGTTAAATTCAACTAATGAAAAATATGAATTAAGCACATGGATGTAATAGGAAATCACAACCAAGAGCATATGTGTCCACAAAAATAGTTTTTCCATTTATAGCATAGATTCTTTGTTCATTCATCATTGATGCTTTGTTATCTGCCACGCTTAGTTGCATATAAGAGGCAATGACTGGTGAAGATTTAAGGAATATTAATGAGGAAAATTTTAAATTAAGAATATGTTACAAGGGTATGGATTCTATTCTGCCTGTCTCCACCAATTCTGCATACCACTATAGTTGAGGCAAAACTAACTCCTAAATCTTCAGAGTTATGTGGGAGCAGAGACTGAGGACCACCATCATAAAGTGTGATTGTGTACCTAGAGATGTTCACAGACATCTAATTAATCGATACTGTGGCTGTTCTAAAGATTATCTATCTATCTATCTATCTATCTATCTATCTATCTATCTATTCATCTATCTACCCATTCATCCTTCTGTCTATCCATCCATGGATATAAAGATAGAGATATAAATAAAATAGAGGCTTTGTAGAACAAATATTCTAGTCCCCACCCAAATCTCTTTTGAGACTATATTTCTAGCACCTACATAATGCATAGACATAATAAGCACCCAATACATATTTGTTGAATAAATCAATGAATGTATGAAGGGATAAAATGGGATTAGGGCCAAGAATATGACGTTAGTGAAGGAAGAGAAAAGTAGGAATCATGGATTTATTAGCAAAAATAAATTCTTACATGGATATAAAATCCTTCCCATCTCCTTTGAGTTTTATTGGCATTTTCCTGCTCACTCTATGCAGAAGAGGATTTATATGAACAAATAAAGGGTTCTTTAGTAGGGACAGTGTGCTTTTGGAAGGTGAGGGCTGTGTGGGAGAGGAAAGAACTGAGTGGAGGCTCCTGGAGGGAGGCTTTCCCCTATGCCCACTTAGAAGAAGATGGGGATGGCTGGTATAGCTGGGACTCATGAGAGACATGAGGTTGTGCCAGCCCTGGGGTCCTACTCAAGAGCAGTGTGAAAGCCTGAAGCATGTGTCCAGGGTTTCTTTCTCTATACAAGCTAAACAGGCCCCTACAGTCTTCTGTGCCCTAGTGCAAGTCATCAACCACTTTGGTTTTTTCACCATCTGGCAACAGGAACTTGGTAAGGTCATGAGTACCATGAAGCCTTTTAGTTCTGAAGTAGAGACATGATTTATCTCCTGGAGGCCACACCAACAGGCGCTTCTGTAATAAAGACAGGTCACTTAGAAACTCAGCGTTTTTAGATTACAAAGTGCTGTTTTTGAAATACCAATGAAGGTAAATTCTAATCATCTTTAGGGGTGCTTTTAGGATTAAAGAAAAGCAGCTTATAAATTCTTCTTTTACACAATAATGAAAAACACTGAGACTGAAAGCCCTAAGGGAGCTTTTACTGTTGCTCTTGTTAGAAAGAAATAGTCTTAGTGGTTCAGTGAACATTCGGTGAATATAAAAAATTGCTCTCTTTTCCTTCTTTCTTCTTCCCTTACTATCTAAACTAACCTGATCGATCGATTGATCTATCTATCTATCTATCTATCATCTATCTATCTGTCTAAATTTCTAAATTGCCTGAAATCTCTTGGCCATTTGGTCAAATAATTCACTGAAACAGCAGAATCAGACTGAAAAACCTGGCCTCCATTTAGGACAATTCGATAACCTAGCTTGTATCGTCTATTGACACACATCGATTAATTATTAAATTATGAAAGTGAGAAGTCAAATTGTTTTTCTTAGAAATGTTTCTGCCTCCATGGCTTGTGCATGACTTTTTCATCAAGCTTTACCGTCTTCGCCTCATGACCATAAGCCATCATGGCATAAAGGATCTTATGCTCACACAAAGGTCACCAGATTCAGTGTCAGGGGACTGGAGTAATTCTACTTCTGTGGACTTTGGTGTCCTTATCTTCAAAATGAGAGAGAGACTTAGGGAATGCTATTACATACTGAGCAAGGTATGTGCCCCTTCCTACACAATCCTCAGAGTCCTGGGCCTGGCAGAGCTTAGGTACCCTCCACATCTACTGTCCTAAAAGGCTGGGGTGTATGCCCCAATTTCCCTAAATACTCTGCAATACATGTATTATTCATGAATTTGTCTAATTATAAAAGACACTAGGCACTTGCAACCTGAGTGCAAGATGACCCATCTTGTCGGCAATGTCAAATTTGCCAAAAAACCAGCTCTCACCAGGTAGAACTAAAAGAAGGGCAAACAATATAGGCACTTAGTCATGGGCGAATGTGGTCATTGCAACTGTGCAGGACAAAGAGTGCTATCATGGCCATGACATGACGGCCTGATAGAGGATAAAGGGTCTATGTATTGCCAGCCCCCTCACCCCCATCAACCTATTTAGGGGCTGTCAGGAGGATGACTAGCTCCTGTGCGTATCTGCAGATGGAAACCAAAGGCAATTTAAAAAAGCAGATTTTAAAATGTGAACATGAGGCCGGGTGCCGTGGCTCACGCCTGTAATCCTAACATTCTGGGAGGCTGAAGCGGGTGGATCGCTCGAGGTCAGGAGTTTGAGACTAGCCTGAGCAAGAGCGAGACCCCGTCTCTACTAAAAATAGAAAGAAATTATCTGGTCAACTAAAAAAAAATATATATATATGTATACATATATATATGTGTATATATATATATATATATATATATAAAAGAAATTAGCCGGGCATGGTGGCGCATGCCTGTAGTCCCAGCTACTCGGGAGGCTGAGGCAGAAGGATTGCTTAAGCCCAGGAGTTTGAGGTTGCTGTGAGCTAGCCTGACGCCACGGCACTCACTCTAGCCCGGACAACAGAGTGAGACTCTGTCTCAAAAAAAAAAAATAAATAAATAAAAATAAATAAATAAATAAATAAATAAAATGTGAACACGACGTATCAAGAAGCTAAATGTTAAAGATTGAATTATTGTTTGAAATTCTTCGTGCCCTCCTTGTGTCAGAATTTTATATCCGTGCACTTTGCCATGTGCAACTCTGCAGAACCACCCACTAGTGCGGTTGGAATCTGTTTTCCCACCCAATGATGCTGGACTGGATTTTGTGACTTACCTTAATAGAATGTGAGTGGAAGTGACAGTGCCAGGCTGAGTCCTGCATTCTGTGATTTGTCACCAAGATACACCCTGCATTGCTGCTGCTTTCAGGGGAATGAAGAGTCACATGGAGAAGACATGAACCTAGTACAGAGCTTTTGATTAAAGCCCAGGTGACCTGAGGCCCAATACAGGGCTGTTCCAGACATCCCACAAATTCATGAACAAGAAAAATAAATGCATGAGCCCTAAATTTTGGAGTAGTTTGTTTTCCAGCCTTGTTGTGGCCATAGCTGACTAAAATACTCAGATATGTTTATTTAATGTGTTCTAAGATGGGAATAACCATCAATAAATGAGACAATGTTTATCCACTTCCTTTTCCTTTCTCCCTCCCTGTTTCCTTGAGCTCTTTCCTTCCTCCTTCATTCATCTCTCCTCTCTCTCCTTCCCTTCCTTCTACAAATATTTATTGAAAGTCTACTATGTGTCCAAAATTGTGCTGGTGCTGAGAATAAAACTTAAATAGATCTGTGTCATTTGAAACTTTTGAGGGACAGACCCAAAGAAATTGTTAAAGGAGATGATAATGAGTGAACGAAGAGAAGTAGGGAGCGAAGAGATGAAAGAATGTGGGGTGTTTTTTGGCAGTATTTGACTTTAGAAATTATCTGCATGTGTTACTTTTGTTTTTAAAAATATGGGGAGTGGAGAGAGGGGATGGGTGTATACCTACATAGTGAGTGTGATGCGCACTGTCTGAGGAATGGACACGCTTGAGGCTCTGACTCAGGGGGGTGGGGGGGCATGGGCAATATACATAACCTAAACTTTTGTACCCCCATAATAAGCTGAAAAAAATATATATACACCTAAAAAAGCAAAGACAAAGCAATTGTTTGGCTTCTGGTAGGCATAACTTTCTTTTACTGGAATATTCTGGTGAAACGCACATGGGTAACTTAAACAATTTGACAATCTGGGTTTCACCTATTACATTCTTCAGTGCAGGAAATAGCTGCTGTTTCAGAAGGGCAAGTATGAGCATCAGTGAACTACAGTCCTCCTGAAAAGCATCAAAAAACCTGCCAGAGAACACATACACTCATACAGGCCACACTCTGAAGCACACACCTCTTCCCTGGCCGGCCCCAATTTCCTCTTCCTCTTCTTTTGAGCCACATGCAGGGAGTTGAGTCCAGTTGTTCCCTCTGCCACCACCCTCTTCTCCAGATTGGTCCCAACACTAGCTGCTGGGACACATGTAAGACTTTTCCAGCTCCTCGTCTCCCTGCTGTTTCTGAATTAAGCAAGCAAACCTTTTTTGGTGTTCTGGGCTTTTTATATCTCCCTTCTTCAGAGAGCAGATGGGGAGTGACAAAAATAACAAACGTCGGGGAAATGACTGGGTTCTCAACATCTCGCAGAGTAAGCTCTAGTCCAAGTGGTGCTGGTGTTCACTAAACACTGACAGAGCTAGGCTTGTTCTTCTACTGCTGCTGCCAAGGTTCATGTGCAGAGAAGGTCCCACGGCTGCTTGCCCTGAAAACCCTTGAGCAGATTCATGTCATCTTCAGTTTTATCATGAAACAAATGTACCCTTGTCATTCAACACACATTGTTATGCATGTGGTCCTGGCTGTTACTAGAACACAGCAAACACCCTCCCACCTCAGGGTCCTCTCCACCAGGGCTGCTCCTCTTGCAGATACCCATATGGTGCAATCCCTCACTTCCTTCGGATCTTTCTTAAACATCACCTTGTCCCTGTGGCCTTTCCTGACCACTTTATTTAAAATTACAACCCTCTTCAAGCACTCCCCACCCCCCTCACTGTGCTTTCCACATTTTATAGCTCTTACTGCCACCTAAAATACTCTATTTTATTTATTTGTTTATTGCCTACCTTCCCCTTCTAGAAGAAAAGTTCATGACAACAGGAAATTTTGTCTCCTTTGTATCTTAAGTGCCTAGAACAGTACCTGGAACATAGTCAGTGCTCAAATATTTTTCAAATAAATGAAATAACAATATCAATCAATCATAGATCATAAGCCCAAGTCTAGTGAATAGTACAATTTCTTGAGCATTTTCCAAAAACAAAGACTATAAGTGTAATAAGTACTTTTGATTAATTCAAAATATTAATACTTTTTATGTCAGATCTAAATATTGAATGTTGCAGAGGATGTAGAGTATTGTTCATTTCTAAGATAATAGTGGGATTCAGTAACTATTTGCTGGGTGACAACTATGGATGGCAAAGAATACTTCAGCTGAAAAATATAGTCTCAAGTTGCCTCTGAATTCAAATCAGTTCATTATAAGTGAGGAATCTTGGAAACTGAGCATAAGGGATGTGTGAGGCGTGAGGGGAGGGAGCAGGGGCTTTTGGCCACATCAAGTATCTACGATATTTAACATGCAGTGATCTGGTCAGGTTTGATGGGAGTGGAGAAGACGGGTGGGGAAGGCTGGGTGATGGTGGCCAGGCCCATCAGTGGATGGTCACGGCACCGGTGAGAGATGGGGGGACCTGAACCAGGCATCGGTAGTGGGCTAGAGAGGAAGGTGCAGAGACCCCATTATCCAGCAAGTCAAACCCTCATACACTGCTGGTGGGGTTGTAAAATGTTAAACAGCAACTTTTAAAGACTATTTGGCAGTTCCTCAAAATATTAAACATTGAGTACCATATGACCTAGAAATTCTACTCATTAGGTACCTATCCAATAGAATTGAAAACATGTCCACACAAAAACTTGCATACAAATGTTCATAGCAGCATTATTCACAATAGTCAAAAGTGGAAACAACCCAAGTGTCCATCAATGGATAGATAAATAAACACAATGTGGTGTATCCATACAATGGAATATTATTCAGCCATAATGTGAAATAAGAAATAAAAAACTTATACATGCTACAATGTGGATGAACCTTGAAAATATGCTAAATGAAAGAAGCATATATATGATGAATGAAAGAATAAAACGAAAGAATCATATTATATAATTCCTTTTGTATGAAGTATGCACAATAGGCAAATCTTTAGAGACAGAAAGCAGATTAATGCTTTCTAGGCACTGGGAAAAGGAAATGCAGGAGGTGATTGCTTATGGGTATAGGGTTTCTTTCTGGGATAATGAAAACGTTCTGGAAATAGAGAGTGGTGGATGGTTTAGCAATTCTGTGAATATCCTAAAAACCACTAGATTATATACTTTAAAAGGTGATCTTTATGGCATATGAATTATGTCTCTATAAAGCTGTTAATTTTTAAAAAAAGACATTCAGCAAGTAAAATGGACACATCTTAGTGACATATGGATATGGAGGATGAAGGCAAGGGTAGAGTGGAAGGAACTTGAGCCTTTCAGTTTGTATAATTGACCCATTCCCAAAGTAAGCATTTTAAGGGAAAATAGGAGCGGAGAGATAGGCAGAAGGATGCCAAGAAACAAATAGGGGTCTGGGTAAAGGATGTCCATGCCAAGTAAATCTATGAATAGAGTGGAGAGTGAAGACGTTTTTGTTTACTTTTTTAAAAAGATTTTTAAAAATATTTCAGGAGGAGGAGAAGTGATATCGTACACTGCTCTTTAAAAATATAATCAAGTCAGTCAAATTTGATTAAGATGACAAGTATGAATTGTCTGACCAAAAAATATAAAGACAGAGATCAACAAAAATATCATTTGGATGAAACAGGTTAGAAATGGCACAACTTTAGCATAGAGATTTATTTTGGCCCAGCATAGAATTTATATTTTACTCATTCAGTTGGATAAATTGCATGGCCAAAATTGAAAAGGAGTCAGAGTCAAATTTGATCTTTAAAGACTTTATGGATTTAGATACCTGGAAGAAATAGTCTCAGACATAAACATGCAGATCTTATTTGGCACCAATCCTGTCAACTTTGGAATCTGGTAAGAGCACAACTACTTTGGATAGCATTGACTTTACTCCCAAGCTGCATGGTTGCCACCACTGGCTGCTCCTACCTGAGCTCACTGCTGTTTGCATTGGTGCAGGAATGGAGCAAAGGGACTTGAGCTCAGTCCTATCTCCAGGTCTAGGCTCTGAGCCAAGCTTCCCTCCCCAGGACTCTTCCATTTGACATGGCATCTTTGAGACACAAGTCCCACCTCTCTGTCACATATAGCAGAGGTCCCCAACCTTTTTGGCACCAGGGACTGGTTTTATGGAAGACAATTTTTTCCATGGATGATGAGGGGTAAGAGTGGGGGGAGGGGAGTGTAGAAGGTGCTTAGGCTGTGATGCAAGTGATGGGGAGTGAATACAGATGAAGCTTCGCTTGCTCACCACCACTCACCTCCTGCTGTTCAGCCTGGTTCCTAATAGGCCATGGACCGGTACGGGTCTGCAGCCCGGAGATTGGGCACAAGGATAGTTTGAGTTAGAAGGAGTTGGAGCTGATATTCCTATTTTTATGCAGGAATCTGTGCTCCTTTCCAATGTGATGAGCTCACCCATGCATCAAAGTCCAAAACTAAAAGGAGTATAGGAGGACTTCATGACTTCGAACCATCATTCTAGGTACTGAATACCTATCTTTAAAATAATATTAATAATTGTCAATGCTTGGCACAATCCACTATGTGCCAAATAGAATATAAAAACTGAAACTCAGTTACTCAGACTACACAAGCCACATGGCTGGTAAGAGGTAGAATCAGGAGTGGACCTAGGGCTATCCCTGTCTACATCACCCTCTTTTCACTGCATTGTGTTCTTTCTCCACTGGGAATCCCATTCAGTAATGGCAAACATGTCAGTTTCTCCTGCATGATCCCAAGGCAGGACTATCATACTACTTATGGACCCATAGTGCCCTGCAGCTCCCAGAAATACCGTATTGGTCCCAGAGCCCATCAACAATGCCGCCTTTAAGCACCATTGCATCTAAACCATTTTAAGCAGACAGGGTCCTACCCTGAGATGGATTCCATCCCTCTTTTGAGAAATAGGTTCCTTTTCTTTTCAAACTGGCCTTTGGCAGCTTAACCTTACATATCTAACACCCTTCCTGTTTGGTAAGCTACTGGTCTAACCAAGTTCACAATTCATTTAGGGATTATTTTATTCAGAAGCTTTCAAACTCAACATTGTGACTTTGGAGACTGAAACACCAAGAAGGTAACTTGAAGCACTACCTGATTAGCGCTGAGTAATTCAGAATTAATCAAAGTGTACTTTAAGTTCAATGCCTAAGTGAAAATATTCAGAATATGAGCCATGTGATCTCTCAGAAAGAATGAGAAGAGAAATTTTTACATTCAAACAGATTTAGAATCAACATTTTAGTTGTAGCCATACTTCCCAGTCTTCTCATTTTCTTCATTTCCTACAGAAGTATTTTTCCCCCCAAATCCTTATATTTTAATTTTTCCTTATGGTAGTATTTATTTTAAGCTATACTATCACGTAGTTGCTTCTCTTTTCTTCACATCAAGAGAGAGGTATGTGGCAGCACAACCCTACAGAGTCACAGGTTGGGCCAGAGGCACGGTGAGTAGTCATTCCTAGGAACTGGAGGTTGTGCAGAGGAACTGCAGCTCTAGAAATGTGAGAGGAAGACTAGGAAAGCAACCAGGTGATGCAGCCCAATAAAAGTAGGGGCCTCATGAGATCCAGTTTCTGAAAGATATCACATACAAAGAGGTACAATCAAGCAACAATAGTAATATAATAATTGCATTATCTATTTACCTATTTTTAAAAAACAATGACAAAGGGGACTAATTTGTACGTACTACATAATGTCCCCTTTCTCACATTAATCCTCATTCTAGAATCCTCTAACCTCCTTCTACTGGAACCACATCTCTTTTTCTCTCTCTATTAAGTCTCAGTTTTCCCTCCCTGCCCCATATACCCAAAGTTCTTGCAAACGATGCCTGATCTTTATTTTCTTTACTTTCCTTCTTACTTTTCTAATCCTTTCTTCCTCCCCCTCTCCCCAGTTTCCCCAAATTTATATCACATGTTTACTACAGAGAACAACTGTTCTGTGGAGTGTGACAATAAAGTACTTATGCCATGGAGGTGACAAGGTTTGAGATGTCTGATATGATTAGCTCTACTTTTCCCAGTGGCCCTTCCTTCCATCAGCCAAGGCTTTGTCCTTAGAGAAGCAACAGCCCAAGAGATGCCAATGAAACTTTATTTGGTGCTCATGTATGCTGTAAACAATGAAAAGTTCATGTCTCCTCTGCTTACATGATGGCCTGAATCCATAGTCTATTTATGTAGTTTGAAGCAGAGTGGGACCTCCAGTGAGAAGAGGGATGTAGCTGAATATGGGTTTTATTTTTTGAGAATTTTATTTCTAATTTTTGTATAGATTTAGGGGGTACCTGTGCAGATTTGTTACATAGATATATTGTGTAGTGGTGTAATCTGGGCTTTCTATGCAACCGTCACCCCATTAGTGTATATAATATCTATTAGGTACTTTCTCATCCAACACATTCCTCCCACCCTCCCACTTTCTTTCCCTTCTGAGTTTCCAATGTCCATTAATCCACTCTCTATGCCCATGGGTACTCATAATTTAGCTCCCAATTATAAGTGAGAAAATACAGTATTTGACTTTCTGTTTCTCAGTTATTTTACTTAAGATAATGGCCTCCTGGTCCACCCATGTTGCTGCAAAAGACATGATTTCATTCTTTTTTATGGCCGACTAGTATTCCATGGTATACATAGCACGTTTTCTTTATCCAGTCAAAGTGTTTGATGGACACTTAGGTTGAGTCCATATCTTTTCTGTCATGAATAGTGCTGTGATAAATATATGAGTGCAGGTATCTTTTTGATAGAATGATTTCTTTTTCTTTGGATAGATATCTACTAGTAGGATTATTGGATTGAATGGTAGTTCTACTTTTAGTTCTTTGAGAACTCTCCATGCTGTTTTTCATAGAGGTTGTACTAGTTTACATTCTTACCAACAGTGTTTAAGAGTTCTCTATTCTTTGCATCCTCACTAATATCTATCGTTTTTTGACTTTTTAATAATGGCCATTAGACTGGTCTAAGATGGCACGTCATTGTTTTAATTGGTATTTCTCTAATGACTAGTGAGGTTGAGCGTTTTTTCATGTTTGTTGGTCATTTGTATGTCTTCTTTTGAAAAATGTCTGTTCATGTCCTTTGCCCACCTTTTAATGGGGTTATTTGTTTTTTTTTTTCTTGTTGAGTTGTTTGAGTTTCTTATAGATTTTGGGTATTAGTTCTTTGTCAGATGCCTAGTTTGTGAATATTTTCTCCCATTCTTCCGGTTGTCTATTTACTCTGTTGATTATTTCTTTTACTGTACAGAAGATTTTTGGTTTCATTATGTCCAATTTGTCTGTTTTTGTTTTTGTTTCATTTGCTTTAGGGTTCTTAGTCATAAAGGCTTTGCCTTGGCTAATGTCTGGAAGAGTTCTTCATAGATTTTCATCTAGAATTTTTATAGTTTCAGGTCTTACATTTAAGTCTTTAATCCATCTTGAATTTATTTTTGCATGTGATGAAAGATATGGGTCAAGTTTCATTCTTCTGCATATGGTATTCAACTTTCCCAGCACCATTTATTGCATAGGGTGTTTCCCCAGTATTTTTGTCTACTTTGCTGCAGATTAGTTGGTCGTAGGTATGTGGTTTTATTTCTAGTTTCTCTATTCTGTTACATTGATGTATGTGTCTATTTTTATACCAGTACCATGCTGTTTTGGTTACTGTAGCCTTCTAGTACAATTTGAAGTCAGGTAATATGATGCCTCCAGCTTTGTTTTTTTGCTTAAGATCCCTTTGGTTATTCAGGCTCCTTTTTGGTTCTATATGAATTTTAGGATTGTTTTTTCTAATTCTGTAAAAATGACATTGGTATTTTGATAGAAATTGCATTGAATCTGTAGATTGATTTGGGCAGTAGGATTATTTTAACAATGTTGATTCTTCCAATCCAGGAGCATGGGGTATTTTTCCATTTGTTTGTGTGATTTATGATTTCTTTCATCAGTATTTTGTAGTTTGCCTTGTACAGATCCTTCACCTCCTTGGTAAGGATTACAGGTGTCAGCTACTGTGCCTGGTGGGCTGAATATGTTTATAGAAGGTGAAGTCTTTCTTACATTTTCCAGTAACTTAACTTAGCCAAACCTTACCTGCACAAACTTGGTAATGAGGTGAGTTAAGTCAGAAGCTCAAGAAAATTTTTCACCCCAGTTATGAGCCCATAATTTTCCAGTCTGCTAAAATATTGATAAATCTACTTTAAAAAATTTCACACCAGTAAAATAAGGTCATGAAAACTGGATGAATATGACTGGGAACTTACTATGCAATTATGATCAGGCCCTAAGGCAAGTACAGTAAAATCAGTTATTAGGGAGCAGATTCCCTGTCACCTGTTAGCTGTGCCAGCCTGAGCAAACAACTTCTGAGTCTTAGTTTTTCCAACTTTAAAATGAGAGCTTATGTAATCTGATCTCTTAGTAATCTTTTCAGCTATCACATTTTAAGATTTTAAGTACATGAGTTGTTTTCATCTCTTCATGTCATATCATAAACTTTTAAAGTTGTCCTACTTTCTATTCTGTATAGTTTTGACCTTTGAAAAGACAAAAAGAATGTAAACTATATTTATTGTGCCAGATAGAATATTGGGAGGCAACTGTAAGATTAACATCATCTCTCCTTACTTTAACAAACGTTGTTGATTTCTCCTACTGTTTTTTTTTTTTTTTTGGACTGCCTCTAACTTTTTAAAATTTCTAATACAATTTAATTTTAAAGTACCTTACATTTTCTAAATCTTTGAAGGTTATGTTTTCTGTCCATGTGCATCTTGAAGAATTATTTTTGTTTTTATTAGGTGTTTATGCTGCTTAGTTAAAGGCATTGGCATCCACCTTAACTTAGTGTGTTTCTGAGGTCTTTTGCAAAGTTAGTAGACCAATAGATGTGGTTGCTAAAATGCTAAAAATAAATCTGAGTTAAATTTACAATATAGTTATATAACCCAAATAATGAGAGTTACAAAGGCACCCATTGCAGAGTTGTCCTTACCCTAGTTAATTATACTATATTACTGGATTAATACACTGAATTCTTGGAGCTACTCTTCTGTCCACTCTCTCCAATGTGGGGAAGTATTTTATGAAAAATTGTCTATTATAGTTTACAAAGCTAAAGCAACAGCAATGATATGAAAATTATTTATTACCTATATTTTTAAAGAATTGTTAGTTCTCATTTAATGGTAGCAAAATTGAAGATCGTTCAGACTTTCCAATTACATGGGTTGAATTAGAATGAATCACATACACACATTTGTTTTGACTTGATCGGTAATTCCACTTACATGAAATCTTGCTTCACATTAGACAATAGAATACAATCAGGTGCCAGAAAATAGAAAGGATATTTTAAGGATATGAGCATCCCAACTAATGTGCAAAGTGTCCTTTGAGTCTCTCCAATTTTGGCAGGGCCCTATTCAATTCTTTTCCATAGCATAGGAATGACATTAGCTGCCTGTGGTATACATTGCAAAAACAACCACCAATTCTTCCCTTGGCCCTCTCCTCTGCCCTCTGCACTGTAACTCTGCAGCTCCTTCTATCTAGTGGTGGAGTCTATTTCTCCAATCCTTGACTCTGGGTTGGTTTTGTCACTTGCTTTGACCAAAAAAATGCTGTGGAAGCAACATTGTTCAGCCAAGAACCAAAAATATTTTGCATACTTATTGGACCCCTGTATACATCATTTGAACAAACTCAGGCCAGCCTGCTGTGTAATGAGAGTCTATATGGAGAAGTCAGCCAACTGTTCTAGCCAAGACTCCAGAAATGTGATGTAAAATGACGAAGAATGCCTGAAACTAGCCCAGGTCAGAAGAATCACCCAGCTGAGCTTAACCTACTTCATCACTCAACAGAAATATGAGCTAATCTAATGGTTGTTGCTTTATGCTTATAAGTTTTAGGGAGGTTTTTTAGGCAGCAAGAGTTAACTGACATAATGCCCAAACTGCAACATTGAGATGTTCTCTCATAGTTGATTTTCAACTAAAACTTCCCAATTTAGAAACATATTTCACATTCCTTGACAACCCAAACTCTCTAAATGGCTTAATTTCAACCACCTGAGAAGATAAAGTAAGTTCCTAATAGATGTTAATGATTCTTCTGGAGACAAGTTTCACTAAAGATGGAACTAACCCAAATCAATCTTAATTGCTGGAATTTGGGAATGATACCTAGATTGTTCCTCCTTCCCCCAGAACACTTCCAGGGTGGACATTGACATGTGGGGAATGGAAATATTAACATCTTTATCATTTTGGTTTTAATTTCCCTTAATATATGGTTTCCAGTAGGGAAGTTAGAAAATATTTATTTTTAACATTGTATTACCCCTTTCATAGCTTTTGAAGTTGACACATCCTCTAATTGGTACATTAGTTTTTAATAAAATAAGTCTTAATCTTTTTATTGGAAAAGAATAATGGACATCCATCCAAGAAAAGCTAACTAGCATATTTTCTGAGCTTTATTGAGGTATAATTTACAAATAAAAATAGTATATACTTAAGGTGCACAATGTGATGATTTGATATACATATACATTGTGAAATGATTACCACAATCAAATTAATTAACACATTCAACACTTCACATGGAACATTATGCAGAAGATAATATTATGTCCTTATTTTCCAGATGAGGAAACTGAGGCACAGAGAAGCTAGGTGGCTTGCCCAAGGATACACAGGATCCAGAGACCAAACTTCAACCCCAATAGTCTATTTTATACTCTAAGGAGATACATAATATTGTACCAAGCAAAAAAACCACGCAGCTCTTAACAGTGTATATTTCACTCATTTTTTATGCTTTGGATTTTTTATATAGTAAACATGGTTTTAGATGAATATAATAAACATAGTAGTTGGTACTTAATGTTATTTTATGAAACAAAGACATTTATAAAATCTTGACCCCAAGTACTTATTCCCTAATTTTTATACATCCTTTAATAAATACAATTTTTGTGACCTAGATAGTTTTTGGTGCCATTCTCTATCTAACTTAGAGCATGATTGCACCTTTAATTGATAATAGAGTAATAACTCTTTGCTGTGTAAGTCTTGGAGGAATGATAATGATGATATGATTTTGCAGAGTGCTTCTCAAGAGCAGAAAAATATAGTGTTATATTTCAACACATCTTATTCTTCATACTATTTTTATCACTGAGATTGAGCAGCAAGCAGATAATGAACTCACCCTTAACATGATAAAACTCAATCATATATTTTAGGCAATCAATCAGTCATTCTGTAATGTTCAATGGATAATTTAAACGTAGAGTGTGCTGCAGAAGGGAACCTTCTCTGCCTATGTAAAAGCAAAAACATTTGCCAGTAAAATGGACCTCTTGGATAAAAAGAGCTGTGAGGCAAACAGATTTGCCACTGTTGCAGCATCATAACATTCCTCATGAGAAAAATTAAATTCAGCTAATTGGTTGCATTTACAGTCCATGCAACCTCTGCACTTAAATTATTAAGCATTGCTAATGTTCTAGAATCTCCCCCAGAAAGCCAGAAACCAGGCTTCTTTGCAGGCTCTCACTGATGACTCATCTTAGGCCTAATGACAGAGACACAGAAGGCAAAAATCTGGTTTCACGGTATCTGCTTTGGGTTCTGCTGCTGCAGTGATTTCTGTTAGCAGTGTCTGCATTAAAAGGGCTATGAACCATAAAAATTCACAGAAACTGAAGTTCTTGGCAAATGCCATTCCATGTAGTCTGGTCAGCAAGAGTTTGTGGGAATTTGGGACATGTTCTGAGATTAAAACAAGGCTCTATGTGATATCAGTATTTAGAGAGCTAGTGATTTTACATTAACTGTTAGACAAATACCACCAACCACAAATACCACTTACTTCTCATGCCGAATCCACAATGGGTGATCCTAATTGCTGGGAAGCTTGTTGCTAAGCAGTGATCTAGAGATCTCTTTCCTTTTTATGTTGTGTTCACCATCTTTCACATATGGCCTCCCATGTCACTGTGCTTCTTTGCCTCAGTGAGGTAGAAGGGGAAAGAACATGAAGAATTATACAAGTTGTATGGGCAAGGCCAAGTTGCATTAGCACTTATTTTCCTATTTTATCAGCTAAAATGTAGTCATGGCCACAGTTATCTGCAACGGAGGCTGGGAGTTGTAACCTGGTTGTGTGCTGCAGACACAGAGAGTTTGGTGATAGGCCAATTGTCTCTGCCATGGTGGTAGGGATGGGACTTAAACCCAGGCATGTCTGACCCTGAGTGATTGGCCCATATAATTTCTTTCTGCCTTTATGCCCTTTTTTGTTTTCCAAAAAGCATCTTGGAAATTATAAAAAATCATAAAAATGTTATAATTCCTTTCCTCTCCCTCTTAACCATGCAGCTTTCATTGACCTGAATCCTCTGAACCCATTGTAATATAATTTGGATTAAAAATACTTTCCTAGAGCTGATATCGTAAAAGAACAGCTTTAATGATTTGATTCATAAATATTCTGTTTGTTTGGCTGCTAATACTCCTTAGTATTAGAAGAACACATGCCATTCACCAAAATTCACTGTTTGGATCTGCTATTTACTGGGAGTTTCTGTATTTTTCAGGTAAGGTCTATTGAATATTAAGTTAATTGAGTCAACCTCATCCAAAATTCCACTTTCATTTAAAGGCCTTTAACTGAAAAATAGCAAACAACCAATAGTGACAGAATTTTTTATTGTGTAGTTTAGAGGCTTGTAATTCTAGTTTATGACATTTAGCTTTGCCCAGAAATTAGATTGTTCTACTGAAATTGCTTCTTGAATTTTCTTTTTGCTCCAGGCTGTATTAGCTTGTTTGAACATGCAAAAAAGTCTAAAATATCATGGGCAAACCATTTCAGAAATCAAATGAGAACATAGTACCCAGCTGTGTCTAGTGCCAAATTTCTCTAAACAAGTTATAATTAACAAGGCTCTGTAAGATTGTTGAGGGTCTTCTGGGTAAATTTTTCATCATCTGATTCCTCTATCTCTATATAACCTTGTGATAAGAATCAGAACTATCAGGTTGGTATTTTGTACTTCATAGAAGTTCTCTTGATTACCATTCAACATAAAAGTAGAGCTTGAGAAAATTGGAATTCTCTCCTCTTCTAGCGTGTGACATTTTGGAAAAGGTTACTTCATATGTCACAATACAGCATAACATTCTTCTAAGGAAGAACAGACTCAAATCTCCACCTAAATAAAGAATACAAATGAAAATCCCTGGAGAATATTACTACTGTGTGTGCACCATAGTGTTGATCAGTTAGTGCCAATTTGATGGCGAGTATATGTGGAACTTATTATTCCGTTCTCATGATATCTCACTTCAGAGGATGGGCTCAAGCTCTATCCAGGAAAATATAAGAGGTGCTAGATGACCATTGTTTCTCATAATTGAGTAATATTCCATTGTATACATGTACCAAATTTTAATAATCCACTCGTGAATTGACGGGCACTTGGGTTGTTTCCACCTCCTTGCAATAGTGAATTGTGCTGCCATAAACATTCGGGTGCAGATGTCTTTATTGTAGAATGTCTTTTGCTCTTTTGGGTAGATGCCTAATAGTGCTATTGCTGGATTGAATGATATTTCTATTTTTAGTTCTTTGAGATATCTCCAAATTCTTTTCCACAGAGGTTGCACTAATTTGCGGTAGTAATATTCTCCAAGGATTAGGGAGTTGGGGGTGGGTAAACTCACAACTAATGGACCTGGTGAGCGTTTTAGAGGGGAAGGGCATGCCTCTAATCCTCGCTTGGGTGAGGCAAGGTCATAAAATGTAACCAAAATGTTTGTACCCTCATAATATCCTGAAATAAAAAAAAAAAAGAAAAAAGAAAATCAAGATGGGTGCTTCTTATGCGTTAACCCTAGTCCCTGTGGCTGGTAGATTTCTAGAGGAAGAAATACCAATGAGGCAGCATCTAGTCTCGCTAAGATAAGAGAAGGACTGACGTGAGGTCAGGGAGATCGTCTCTTACTCTAGTGTGGATCAGCTCTTCACCCTCAGTGTTTGGCCACTGCTGCTACACAGTGTTCACCTTCCTCTGGAATGAGCAGGGAACAACCCAGTGTCAGCTATGCTGGGACTAAAATGTTTCCTCCCCTCAGTAGATGAGACCAACAGAAACCTGCCCACATATAGACATTTTCCCTTAAAAACATTGAGGAAAAGAAATCAGTGTGAAAAAGGCTTTAAGATAACTGTCATATGTGTGGTCTCTTTCACCTTCAATTGTTGCTGCTTTTTTAGGAACACTACAGAATGGGATTGGTGCAGATCCCCTGGAAGGAGGGATTTATCACACCTGTCACTTATCCTGGAGATTCTGATATACCCTCCCGAATTGGGCTCATCTTGACTGTCCTCACTCTGTGTGTCCTTCCCACACCCTCGAACTGGGCCACCATTACTAACTGTCCCTCAGGAAAATAGAACAGAGCTAAGAGGCACTGCAGGTGATTCTCATTCTCATTTTTAATTCAGAACTTTTCATTGTTTCCCACTTGAATAATAAAATTCTTCAGTAGCTCATGTTGGGAGGCAATATAATGTCCCTTCTCTAGCAGGGCTCATCCTTAGCAAAATTGGGTAGAATGAATTAATATGTTCATTGTCCTCCATTCATTTTCCCCAGATTTTTGCCTAGTTTATAAGGCAGACAACCTGTCTATTTTCAGTATTGGCTACAGGATTATGTGACCTAAATGCCATAAGCATCCACTGAAGGATGTTATTAAGTGTGGCACAAATATTTGTGGAAAACCTCAGGAAGGAGGGTTGGAGGCTGAGATATGTAAGAGGATACAGGGGAGAGGGGAGGGCATCTCAAATCCATGCACTCTTCATGGCAATTGACCATAATCTTGAATGGAAATCCAACTGATTGACTCTCAGATGAAAATGGCGCAAAGCTTTATAATGACATCTGAAGCTAATATTTAGTCATTAAAAGCATAAAACATTATAACAATCTAATTTTCATATTCCATAAAGTGTCATTCTTGTCATTATAAAAAAGAAAGCAATTTCTGCCACTGTGAAAATAATGTCTAGTAAAGACAACTGAGACAAGCTCTGATTTTCTTTCGTCCTAGTGTTTTATAGAACTAAAGAGATTCACATAAGAACTCCAAATACAAAGGCTGGACCACTGTAGTATTTTTTAGTTAAGATTTAGTGATCGTTTTCTGATTGTATAACTAAATCATACTAGAAATAGGAGTAGTTCTAGAAATCATACTATAAATACCTCAATGTATTTTTGAAGAAAAGAGAGAGAGAGTGGGGGGAATTAGAAATCACTGGTAATTTCTCATTATTAGCAATGATTGCTTGTAGTAGACACTGAAGTAATCTGCCCAGATTCCTCCTTCAGGGCCATGCACATATGCCTCAGCTATTGAGAATTTGGCCACTGACAGCTCACAGTTTTACTCCTCACTAGAGATTGCCCTTAGCTGCAAGGAATTGCCTCACCAAGATTATACCCTGTCTTAGAACTGGGTGGCTTATAAACAACAGAAATTTATTTCTTACAATTCTTGAGGCTGAGAAGTCCAAGATCAGCTTGTCAGCATGGTTGGGTTTGGGTGAGAGCCCTCTTCCAGGTTTCAGACTGTTGATTTCTTGCTGTGTACTCACATGGTGGAAGGCACAAACCAGCTCTCCGGGATCTCCTTTATAAGGGCACTAATCCCATTCATGAGGTCTCTACCCTAATGATCTAATCACCTCCCAAAGTCCCACCTCCTAATACCATCACCTTAGGGGTTAAGATTTCAACATAAAAATTTTGGGGGGACATAAACATTCAGTTCATTTTACACCCCCTGCAGGCAGCCCTAGCCAATGGCTTGTTGATGTAGTTATACAAAGTTCTGACTCCATTGTCTAAATTTGGAAAAACTCTGAAGGTCTTTTCCAGTTCCAGAACACCAGTAGGATTGTTTGAATCCATTGCAACCATGTTGTAGGTCAGCTTTTCCCTCTGCCCAATCCTGCTTCTGTCACTTTCATGCAGTTGTATCTCAGAGAGGACTCCCCCCAAAAATTTGTGCAGGCAAAGTCTACCTCTAGGGATTCAGTTTAAGACAGAACCCTTTAACATTTTGGTATATTTTTCCCAGGGTATAATTTGCAAAATTGAGATCACACTAAATATATGGTTTCATAATGTTTCTTTTTTACTCATATTTTGAGCATTTTTAAGTACATGTTATTTAGTAATTTAATCACATTTCAGTAAAGGAATGTGCCGTAATTTATTTAATCACTCTCTAACTGCTCAATATTAATGTTGTTTCCAACTTTTCCAAACCATAAATAATATCATAATGGCATCAAAGAACTTTATACATAAATCTTTGACCATTTCAGTTTATTTCATGACACTGTATTCCCAGAAGAGAATTACTGAATCCAAGAATATAAATTGTGTCAAGAATCTCAATATATGTTTATAAATTGCTTTCCAGAAATGGTTTTGATACTATGTTTTAATGGATTTACATTTCCACTACCATTTAGGATAGTGCTGTTCTCACCATTTTCTTGCCAGAATTGAGAATCTGTTATATAATTCAACTTCAGGCAGTGCTTTTTAACACCAACATGCTACTCTTCGGTTGAAGTCTAAAATTAGCCTTTTAACTGGACTGTACCTTCTCTTCTAAGAGTCCTGCAAACTTGCTGCCCCCACTATTTCAGTACTTTGACGTGGGCCCATGTCATGAAATCTGCATGGCAGTGCCATGCTAAACAGTTCCCCTTACCTTGATTTAGAGTTATTTTTGGAGACTTTGATTACTAATATCTTGATGTTATTAATCTCTATATTTTTCCTAGTACCTAATATGCCTCCTTGTATACAAGGGTGCAATAAAAATAGTTTGTAAAAGAATTCACTGCCAGTGGTCATTCATCAGCTTCTCAACTATATAATCTTTCACTTTGTGGTTCAAATAACCAATGTAAATCACTGAAGTATCCAGTTAATTACTTTGTACCAAACTAACTACTGGTTTTCCCCATTATAGATGAAATAAAGTCATCTATAGAGCAAGTGTAGACCAACTTTATGGACAATTCCTTTGATACTCATGTATTTTGCTTTCTAAATTTTGGCCCTGAGATCAGTTGACTGTTGATACTTAAGGAGTTCAAAACAGAAGCCACAAAGAACATGATTTTTTTCTTTACTTATTTATCTTAATGTAGGTGTTTCTATAAATGCATGATCCTAAAGTTACAGTCTTAGACTTATATATTAATAGTAGTTAATATATTAACACAGTTGAGTAAATATCTAATGATATTTGTTTGACAACTATGTAAAATCTATTTTTAGCAAAATAGGTTTTCATTATTATTAATTATTAATCTGAATAAGATTAACAAATGAACCAAATTGTGTTAACTACATTGTTCAGTCAACATGAAACTCTATTTAAGTAGCTTAGACTAGATTCTCCCCATATACATTGCTATTCAAGGGGAAAATCCCAAATTCTGCTCCGTTTTAAAGAACATAAGGATGTGGGTCTGAAGGAAGGGTGCCAGAACCTTCTAGAGACTCCACGGGAAGATGTTGTGGATTAGAACAAGAAGGAGCAAGATATTGGCAAAGATCAACCCTGAGAGGCTTGGAGTCCAGTGAGAAGGGTAGGTGGAGAGGTTTGTTCCTCCCACCCTCGCATCTCAGACAGTTGGTGGGTTCCCAAGCTGCTGGAGAGACTTTATGCCCACATGAGTCCTGAGGCTGCAGCTGCCAGTGAGCTGGGAGTTTCTTGTGGACAGGGCACTAGGCTCCCAGCCACCCTGAGGCATTTCCCACCCCACAGACCCAAGCTGGGATGGAAGGTGCCATATTGCCTCTCTACCCGCCATGTGCCCTTGTCTTCCCAGGGAGATTCAACTCCTCAGGTTTCATCTTGCTCATGTCCAACATGGACATTTCCCAACTCTGGCCCAGACTGCAGGAGCCACAGGGTCCAGTGGGGCCCAGGTTATCTGCCTGACTCCAGAGCCTGGACATTCTGGGCAGACAGCTTCCCGGAGAGAGGACTGGAGATGACCAGAGTGCTAGCATTCCTCCATACAGACTCTTTTCCTCCCCTTCCCCTTCCCCACCCATAGCTGCCAAGACAGACAATTGAACCACCACAACGAGGCTTCTGCAGAGAGTGGGACCCAGGACTTTTCTCTTGGGGTCCTGCAGCAGACTGAAGGGTGCTTGGTCTGTGAGCTCCCTGCTCACCAGCCCTCCCTAGTGCTGTTTGCCCAGTGACTCCATCAGAGCAGGGCATGTGCTGAGACAGAGGGACATTGTTCCTGCTCAGGCTCCCTGTGGGTGAGTTGGGACCAGCACACTTGTCCCTGGCATGGTCAGGGATTGATCTTTTTGGTCTTGGGCAGTGAGGGAGCCTGTGTGTGCAGATCTGGGGGGAGAGTGCAGTGTGGATCCTAGCTGTGTTATGCTCGTGGGGCACCCCTTCCCACATGGGAGGGCTGCACTCTCAGCTCAGGCCAGGGACCTGGGCTTGGAAACTCCTGGCCTGCAGCACAGTCCTGGGGAAGCTAGGTTGGCTTGAGCTCCTGCCTACCGGCAGATGCCAGGAAAACACCATGGAACAGGGAAGGAGGGAGAGAAGCGAGGCCCACTGCAGACTGCCAGACTGCAATTCAAAACCACAATGAGATACCACCTAACTCCAGGGCTTTTATGAAAAAGTCCCAAACAACAGATGCATGGATGTGGAGTGAAAGGAATGCTTATACACTGTTGGTGGGACTGAAGATTAGTACAACCTCTGTGGAAAGTAGTACGGAGATACCTCAAAGAACTAAAAGTAGACCTACCATTTGATCAAGTCCCACTACTAGGTATTTATCTAAAGGAAAAAAAAGACATTTTATAAAAAAGACATGTACACTCAAATATTTCTAGCAGCACAATTGCAAAGATGTGGAAACAACCCAAGTGCTCATCAATACATGAGTGGATTAATAAAATGTGATATGTGTATACAATGGGGTACTACTCAGCCATAAAGAAAAATGGTGAACAAATACTTTTTGTAACAACCTCGATAGAAGTGGAGACCAAAACACTACATGTATTCACTACTAAATTGGAACTAATTGATCAACACTTATGTGTACATATGGTAGTAAAATTCAATGAAAATAAAGCAGGTGGGAGGGGATGGATAAATTCACACCTAACAGGTACAATGCACACTATCTCTTTGACTCAAACTGTACAAAAGCAATTCATGTAACCAAAACGTTTGCACCCCTGTAATATTCTGAAATAATAATGAAAAAACAAACAAAAAAAGAACATCAGACTAGAATTTCCCACCCTGACTCAGATCTCTAGTATCTAGACACTTTCTGTGTTATAGAAAATACATATTGGCTAAAATCAATGAAGCAGTTCTAAAACTCCTGAACAATACCCTTTGATACAAAGTAATTAACTTGAAAGCTCCAATGTTTCAGTGCATAAGCAGACCAATTTTATTATCCAATACTCAAAACTCTAAAAGTCTTGGGTATTAGACATTCAGTTTTGAAAGCCAATGTTGGATCTTGGGAGTTTTTATTTACAAGTTTACCAGTGGTTATATGGCAGCAAAATTTATTTATAGATTAAGGATTTTCTAGTTCATCCAGTCCATGAGGAATGTAAAACTGAAATGGGTCATTTTGATAAATTTAAGATGGGTAGCAGTTTAATAGCGAGGGGAAAGAGGAAACTCAAGAATAGAAATGATAAGCATTTTCTCAAAGTGACTGCCATGAGTCTGCAAGCACCAAGATTAAATGCCTCTACTCTAAAGCCCTCAAGGCTCTCTTCTTGATTTCCATGCAAATATAAACAGGCAAGAGAGAAATGAGTTGCCATCAATAATCAAAACAAATCAACATGCTAAGAGAGTAAGGATAGAAAACAGACAGCATCTCCATCCTAGGAATGTAAATGGATGTGATTATAAAATCAAAATACAGTTGCACTTTATTAATCTAGGCCCAGCAGAAAGTCTTTCAACAGCAGTCACCTGCAATTTATTAAGATAAGTCTTAATGCTTCAAACTCTTTCAAGGATAGGTACAGGGAAAAGCCAAAATTGCATGATGAATGCTCATATATTTCTTCACATTGGTGAGATTTTTTTAAAGGCGCTTAAAACGAGAATGTGACACAATTATAGAATGTAAATTGACTTGCTGTTAGGATTAGGCAAGAAGGGAAAAGCTTGCACAGACACCAGTAGAAACCAGTGTAGTGTCCTGTGAGGGACACACCTAACCATGAACTAATAGATTAGAAAGTTCAGTTTTTTCTTAAAGCTTTGGCAATTAGGAAAAAACTTTAGGCTCACATGATGTGTTCATGATATTACTCAAACACATAGTATATATTATGATTCTTTCATTTAATCGTTATCTTAAACATGACTAAATCTATTCATAATATACTGTACTATGTCAGAACACATAAACAAAATTGTATTTGGTAGCAATGAGTGGGCAGTCATGGCTAAGTCACTAACACTTTTATGCCAAATTTGGTTCCAGTTGACTGTTACACATTTTGAACCTAACACATTTTGAACTTATGAAGTTTTGCATTACAGGTCATTTTTTAATATTATTACTGCATTTTTAAAAAATTGTTTCAGTTCATGTGTTTTTAAGTGCTTCAAGTAGGGTAAAACTAAAGAGAAATAGGAATATTTTAGGAAAAAATAATCTCTCTTCTCTCTTAACCTACCAAAATTACAATAGTATCCATCATTTGCCCCTAGGAGGAGAGGGAAAAGTTATAGTGACAAAGAAAACCTAAGTATAGCATCAATCCTTAGAAAGAAAGGATTTGGATCATTATAAAAAATACTTTAGATTCAGTTATATTAAATGCAACAGTCACTGAGGGTTGACCTTTCAAGAAATTCAGTAAGTTTGTCTCTCTAAAGGATCAGAATTTTCTTTCTTTCTTTTCTTTTCTTTTTTTTTTTTTTTTGAGACAGAGTCTTGCTCTCTTGCCTGGGCTAGAGTACAGCAACCTCAAAACCCTGGGCTCAAGCCATCCTTCTGCCTCAGCCTCCCGAGTAGCTGGGACTACAGGCATGTGCCACCATGCCCGGCTAAGTTTTTCTATATATTTTTAGTTGCCCAGCTAATTTCTTTCTATTTTTATTAGAGATGGGATCTCACTCTTGCTCAGGCTGGTCTTGAACTCCTGACCTTGAGCGATCCTCCTGCCTCGGCCGGATTACAGGTGTGAGCCACCTCGCCCCACCTAAAGAATCAGAATTTTCACTCTGATTGCTAGCCAAAATTTAGCTTTGTAATTCCTCTCTCTAACTTTTCCTAAACTCTGTATTACACACACTCCTGTATGTGCATGAGCACACGCACACACACACACACAGCTATTGTTAACAATATGAGCTGTGTCTCAATAGACAAAGACTACATGTTCCAGGAAACTGCAGAGAGATTGGAGAGGAGAGACTTAAATATGGGGAGATGTGTTTGGAGCCCTCAATTGTCCATTAAAAACATTCTATTGTACCTCCAGGCAGGTTTAAAAAGTTAGGGCATTAATGACTTGAAATTTGATAGAATAGGGGCTATGACAGGCAAAATAATGACCCTCCTTCCAAAGATATCCATGTCCTAATCCCTGGAAACTGTAAATATGTTACGTGGCGTAGGAAAATGAAGGTTGCAGATGAGATTAGGGTTGCTAATCAGCTGACCTGAGATAGGGAGAGTAGCCTGGCTTACCCAGGTGGGCCCAATGGAATCACAAGCCTTCTTAAATGCAGGAGAAAAAGGCATAAGAGTCGGAGTCAGAGAAGGAGATACAGTGACAGAAGCAAGGTCAGAGCAATGCAGTGTGAGAAAGCACTCGTCCTGTATTGCTGACTTTGAAGATGGAGGAAAGGAACCTTGGGCCAAGAATTACAGCAGCCTCTAGAAGCTGGAAAAGGCAAGAAAACAGGTTTTCCACTAAATCCTCTAGAAAGGAACACAGCCCAGCTGATACATTGATTTTAGCCTGGTAAGACCTATGTCAGACGTCTGACAAACAAAACTACAAGATAATTTGTTTTAAGTCACTGACTTTGTGGTAATGTGTTACAGTAGCGATAGAAAACAGTGTGGAGCGTTGCTATGATAAACACATAAAAATGTGGAAATGGCTTGGAATTGAGCAGTGGGAAGAGTCTGAAAAAAATTTGAGAAGGATGATAGAAAATTGCCTAGATTATCTTAAACAGATCTAGTACAAATATGAATGTTAATGATGCCGCTAGTGAGGGTGTGGGAAGGAAATGGGGAACATGTCACTGAAAACTGGAAGAAAGAGGATTCTTGTTACAGAGTGGCAGAAAAATTAGCAGGATTGTGTCCTACAGTCTTGTGGAAAGCAGAACTTGTAAATGTTGAAATTGGACATTTCACAGTGGAAATTTCCAGACAATGCATTGATTGTCTGACCTTTTTTATGTCTTTTTCCTGCCTGTAGTAAAATGTAAGAGGAAAAGAAGTAAATGGAGAAAAGAACTGTTAAACAGAAAGTACCCAGGACTGATAGTTTAGGAAATTCTCAGCCTATTCACATTGCAAAAAGCCTGAATCTCCAGGCACATGAAAGGCTATTTGAAGAGTAAATGTATGATTTATAGATTCCCCCGCCTAGGCATCTCAGCAGATATTAAACACTGAGATGGTACTATCTAGGATACATTTGTAGAGGAGCCTCTTTTCTATTGGAGTGAATCCCTCTGACATACACAGGAGGCCCACAAGTTTCTTGAGAACTTTATATCCACAGAAACACTGCCAACTTGGATTTCAAAATACAGAGGGAATATGAAATGAAAATTCAGTAGCTTGAGCAATGCACAAGCCAGAAACATTGGAGTAGATGCCATTTTATAAGTAGAATTCACCTGGAAAAGTCATAGTTTATTCCTTCCTGCAAGAATTGAAAGAATAAAAGATGTTTAGAAGCAGAAAAAACTAGTAGGTAATAAGAGTTCAGACCTCCTCACAAAAATCTGATATACTGGTAAGGAAAAAATGGAAAAGTGAGTTTATAAATGTTTGGGTGATTACATATTGATGATATTGAATATAATAGCAACTATGTAACAATTTGGATAAGACTGTATAAAAGTTTTTAGTTTGACCAATATTTACTACTTTTTACATTAGCTCATCCCAGGATGGGACTCTCCTATAGTAAGTCTAATAGATGAGAATCTAAAGAGATAGAAATAATTGTAGATTGATTAAAGATGTGATGACTTTATGTTGCTAAATCCTTCAGTTGATAAACAGTTTAAAAGAACAGTGAAGAGCAATTCTTTCAAATAGTTCTAATTATTTAAGCATCCCCACCTCTTGAATTCTTGACATAAAAGAAGATAACATGTGTGAAGAATTTATTGTATTCAAGTTTCCACACCTTATGCCACTTAAATTATTTCACATTTTTCACAAGACATAGGGTATGTAACATTACCATCTCTATTTTTCAGGTGAGGAAACTGAAGCATAAAGAAGTGAAGTAATTTATCCTTGTGGTAAGTGGAAAATTGGGGATTTAAATACAGCCCTACATGACTGGAAACACAGCTGTTAGCTCCGACATTATCCTTTTTTAAGTAACTGAAAATTAGCTGCTCATATTCAAAGCTCCCTGATAAAACTAGAAAATATTAATAGCATGTCATTCTAAAGCACAGGTTCTTCAATATGGTAAATACATAGTATCTTCCATATAATATTCCTGCCTCAATTTAGGGAGACAAAACTGACTTAAATAGAAAATACTCAGAGTTGAGATCAATTGCCTGTGAACCGCCAGAAGGGAATACTGGGAATAGCTAATATTGCTGAATAGATATTATGCCGCTGATACTGGGTCATCTGCTTTCCATGCTTTATCTTGTTTAATCCTCACTCATGAGAGAGCGTATTTTACAAGAGTAAGAAACTGAGGCATGGAGAGCTTACCAATCAGCTTGAGGTCACACGGCTGGTTACTGGTTGTGAACCAAGGCTCTAGATCCATACTGACCACTGTGGTCTTCCACCTTTGGTGCAACTACATGTATATTATTTTTGTATAGGAAAAATTACTTAAATCACTTATTTATTTTGGGTTCTATGTGAATAAATGCTGGGTGTGATTCAGGAGGGGAAAATGTAGTTGCACAGCATGGAGAGAGTGTGAATGTTTTGAGCCTGAAATACCATTTGGCAGCTCAAGACCATTTCTAGATGGTTTCTGACTGGGCTATCACCCCATAATATCCCAGTGTTAAATAAGTCTTCCTCAATGCCTTTGAACCACCTTAAAATCCTGGGACAGTCTCCCCCTCTTTCATTTTCAACAGGTTGGTATTGCTGTTTCCCCACTTTGCTATCTCAAACAGCAGCTGGCACCGCAGATCTCTGTGGGCCCCTGAGTCATAAAGACTAGGTACTTAGCAACCAGATCAGATAAGCACAGGATGTTCCATCTTTAATGGCATGATTTACGGTGGAATATGGCCTTCCATATCATTTATCAACATTTCAGACCGTACATTGATCTAGAAGCAGTTTAGAATGGGGAATAGACAAGAAATCATTTCTAATCATAGTCTAACTGACAAATACTATGGGCTAAAATTTACCTTGACATATTAGTGTGGTGTTTTTCCTTTCTAGTGTTGGGAGTGACTTTAGCAGCCTGATAACAAATCTTAAAGTTTGACTCAGTATTTTCCTGTTATTTTCTTCTTCATGTTGAGGGAAACAAGAAATGAGTTGTTGCTAAGAAAATATTAATAGCCACCACTGGTTTCCTGACATTTCAGCAAGCTTAGAAGTCCATCAATAGTACATTATGAATTAAAGCCTGTTCAGATAATTTCACAGCCACACTGGCCATTGACTATTATTGACAAACTGCAAAAAGACCGATAATGTACGGTATACCTCCCAGTCTCCCACCTGGAGAATCAGAATTTTCATTAGCTTATATGCTACTGATGTGCACCCATGGGAAGAGAACCCCTGAGAAAATGTCAATATTCATCCAAACTGACCTATTAAAAATTTATATCTCATAATCAATAGGCAGATCGGGCAACTTCTTATGTAGTATAGTATAAATGACACCATCGGATTTTTGTCCTAAATTTCTTTTCTATGGTTTTGACCACAAGGTGTTCAGTGCCCACATTTCTTATTTCTTTGGGTTAAGATATGAGGGTATTTGTTAAAATGGAAATATACAACAGGAGTGAAACAAGAACATGTAACCGTAAATACCTGGGAAGAGCAGTTTTTAAAGGGAAAGAGACCCAAGACTGGTGAAGAATCAGGATAAGCATCACACAGGGAAGTGGGTATGGAGGAGGAGCTAGAGATTAGCCTGGGATCAACAGGCAAGTGGGGCAAGGTGAGGAACTGGGTCAGGTGGGAAATGAAGAGAGAAAGGGGCAACAGAAAGAGAGATAGGCAGAGGGTAAGAGTATTGGAAAAGACATTAGACAAGCTGGCAATTTCAAAATTTTGCCAAGAGTTGAGTTTGAATATGTACACATATGGTTGTGAAGTTGGCAATAGTCATCAAGAAGTTAAACCTGTTTATGCCTTTGATATAATAATTCTATTGTGAAGATTTGATGCTAATAATATAATTCTAAATACAGAAAATCACATCATTACGTTTATAATGCCCCCAAATTGGCAACTACCAAAATATCCAAACATAGGTTCATCATTGAGTAAACTGTGTCTCTCTTCTTAATTAAATCCTACAAATACCTTGAAAATGATGTTTTGAATATATAACAAAAACATTTATGATATAAGGTTTTAAAGAAGCAAAATATAAATTGACTACATAGAGTAATTTTTTATTACAGAAATGTAGTAGCATACCAGACTGTTCTAAGGAAATATGTTTTGGTGATGGGAATTATAGGTGATTAACCCCCTTCCCACTCCATCAATTATTTCTTTTGACAATATATATTTTCAAGTGTTCTTTAGCAAGCCAGTATTATTTTTGTAATGAAAATTAATTTTTAAGTATCAACATCACTATGATCCCAAGGCTAAATGCCAAGGCTATCTACATATATATTCTTCTCCTCAGAAAGTCTTGGGTTTAATCAAGGACAGAAATCCTACAGAGGAGAGGGATCTCTTGGATCAAAGATATAGTATTAACTCTTCTCTCCTAGCAGAGTCCCTAAACAAAAATTAAAAATTTACTACCACTGTATAAAAAAAGAACTCCTTAGGATCATTGTATCATATCAATTTGTTGTGTTCTGTCAGATGAAAAATAAAAATGCAGTTGAGTTTTGATAGAAAATGCAACACCTTCAGAATAATTATTCAAATTTTGCCAGAAAGGTAGGCCCTCTTCTAAGGGTAATGTGGGGACACCTGAGTCATCTGTCATCTTGGAAGTCCAGTACTGACTGATCTTGATAGTAAGCAGATGAGCAGTTATTGCTACCGTAATTGGATTTTGTTAGGATAGGAGACAGAAATAGAGAGGATCTATTTTCTTCTCTTAGGGATTTGACATTTTAAAAGATATCCCTGCCAGTGGAGAATTTGGTGAAGGCTGTTCTTTTATAGTGGAAATCTTAAAGAAAAACATATTGCCTGATGATTCATGTGAGGGCACCAGCATATTTAAATGAGGACATTTAAATGAGGAATTATCGTAATGCTGAGGGGAGCCTAGGAATATATTTGATAATTCAGACGAAAAGCATTTACATTTGTAAATTAAATTGCTCTTTTCAATACCCATGGATGGATTGGGCCATCATTGAAGCAGGAGGTAGATTGGAGAATATGGTGAACTTTGGAATTAAACAAAGCTAGGTTTGAATTTCTTATCCAATGCTTTGAGAAACATAGTCTACCTCTTTGAGCCTCAATTTTAAATAATGATAATAAAAATGACTAGGTACTTTAATTCTTACATTGACTCCATGAAGAAAATGCCATTAGGAGTAAATAAACAATGTATATAAAACAGCTGGCATATTCCATAGCACATGCAGAGGGGCACAATAAATTTGACCCCTTTTACTTAAAAATAACATTCACGATTCTGGACCACAACCTACTGAACTATGAAAAGTGAGTGGTTGGTTAGAGTGCATTGCTTTTTGCTCTTTCCTATACATTTGGACAAATTTGGATAATTCTGGCTTATTAAAAGCAGATCATGAGACAAGGGTTTGAATGCCAATTTAGTTGGGGAGTGAAGTGATACCAGGAAAAGAGAAAAGTGCATAGAGGGTGAGTGGGGTCACTGCTTTGGACATTTGGGGCTCAATCTTACTGGGGCCCTTCTATAAGACTGTGTAGAAAATACCTCAAAATTTCTTTCGAGATACAACAGAGCTAGAAGATTTGTCACTGCTGGAGGGTCATCCCTGGAGCATTAATTTCTCCCTGCTTCTGGTCTGCCCCATGTTCACTTTGGCTGAGCAAGAGCTCATATCCAGAAAGGAACCAGGCCAGTGACCTATGGGGTGGGCAGAGGGGACACTGATAGCTTCTGTTATCCTTACGTAACAACTTAAGTAACCCTAAAATGTCAGGTTTGCTCAAAAAAGAGTCACTAAATTTCTATAATTGTACATTTCCTTCATTTGAGAAGCTCATATTTCTGAAAGTTTGTGCCTTGCATAGACTCAGCAGAGGTCACACCACATCTTTGCATATACATGAGAGAGAGATGCACAGAGGGGCCATTTAACAAATTATTCTAGCTGTTCAAAACAAACAATAAAACAAATAAAGCCTGCTGCTGCTTGCCCCCAGCTGTGCACTCCAGCCGAGGACACGGCTGTGAAGTATTAGGCAAGGGTGTCATCGAGAAGAGAACATCAATAGAGAGATGGTAGAAGGGCAGGAGAAAGGAACTTCCAACGTAGGACCCCAAAGGCAAATGGAACTCAGGAAACTAAAGAGCCCAGAAGAGCAAGCTCTCTTGCAATAGCATAACCAACAGGTGACAAACTCACTTTCCAAGTAATGCAATGGCCTAGAGACAATAAGGATTTGAAACCAGGCACGTGAACATACTGAAAACAATGACTCTTGAAGTCTGACAAACCCTGTGCTGTCTCACGGTAATTTGCCAGGACTTTTCCCAGCAAGAGGTTCAAAAGTGATACACATGATGCTGGTCTTCCAGCACACTGGACCCAAAGAGCAGGCCCAGTGTGGGGGCCTGAGAAGTGGTCAATAGGACAGTTTAAGGAGAGAGATGGGCCTTGGAGAGCAAGGATGGTGATGGGAGAAATTTGCAGTCCGATTTATTCAATGGCTCTACAAAAATGAAGAAGTCATTGGCTCTGCTTTTAAGAAGTTCATGTTTTAATAGAAGAGAAAGATGTGCAAGTCGACAATTCTGACCCTTTCTAATAAATGCCACAATACAGCTAAAAAAAAATGATGCTCTGGGATCACAGTTAATTACGAAGCACAGGTGAGGGAAGCCACCCTGTTGTTGCTAATGCCTTTTTGGAGTTTGGAAGGAGATTCAGCATCAATACGTAGTCTGGGGATGTGGAATAGATAGATCAGTGTGGAATCAGAGAGGGTATCACACGTAACCTACTATATCAAATATTCCTTCCACATAGGGAAAGAAAGAACAAAGATAGAAGAAGCAGCCCACTGGCAAGCAAAGCTAAATAAGCCAACATGGGGTATCATGTCCCATGGATGCAAAAGAAATCCATTGTTTAATAACACATTTTTTATTCTAGCATCTAGTCATACTTTTCAAAAAAGTTTTTTGAACATTTTCCTGGGAAAGAAGGAGTTGGCTTCACTCACTGGTTTTTTTCATATTTAATGAAAGCTTCAAAGCTTTGGTGATACTGGCACAGCACCCCTCTGTGAGCCAGGGATGTGAACTCAAGATGGAAAGGAATGTTTGAGAGAAACATCACTCCCTATCTTGAGTGAGCCTGGTGTGTGTGTGCACGTGGCATCTAGGGAGGCTTCCTATCACTCTCTCTTTCACTGAAAAACTTCTCTCCAAAGGGTTCTCTGAGGATAATTGTCTTTGTTTAGCCAAGCCCACTTTCCCTTAGCAGGGAGATACAAGAGAAGCTCTTTGCCAAACACAGGAGGGACACGTTGGCACCCATGTTTATAAATTGCATCATTTAACTAATACTGGGGGTGTATTCTAGGCAGGAGTGTCAGGACTCGCTTTCTTGGACAACGATCAGACACATTCAGCATTGGGGGCCCAGAAAACAGCCTGGCTACAATGTGAGCTGGTGCTATCACCCATGGCATGGGCAGACACAACTATCTCTACATGCCCCTGAGGTTCTGGGTGGATGTGCAACAGCCTCTTACCTGCCTCTCCTTAGCATTGGGAATCAGAACAGCCTGAGGAATTATGATTGTCCATTAGGTAAAGCTGAGATCAGGTTAAAACAGAGAGAGGGCTGACAATATTCACTTGAGAATAAGAATAAAACTAATTTGATAAGCTCTATCTTGTAATTTTTCTTTAAGTCAGTTTAGACCTGGCTGTACTTTATTATGAGATACTGTGGTCTGGGATGCCTTAAATACGGATTTGGATAAAGCAATGCTTGTAAACATTTAATTGTTTAACATTTGTTTAAATATATTAAATATGAAAAAAAATCAATGATGAGTGAAGCCAACTCCTTCCTTCCCTGGAAAATGTTCAAAAAAAAATTGAAACTTACTATTAGTGGCTAGAATAGAGGAATTCTATTTTTAAAACAACAGAATATATATAAAGAGGCACTAAGTAAGTGTAGAGATAAATCCAAACTCAGCTGAAATGTCTTGGAGACCACAAGTAGATGAGGAAGGAGGCCAAAATTAAGTTTATTAATGGATCAACAATCTTAAGCTGCGTTTCTCAAACTTAGTGTGCATATGAACCACCTGGGCGTCTTGTTCAATGCAGGTGGTGGTTCAGCAGGTTTTGGGTAGGGCACAAGAATCTCCATTTCTAATGTGGTCGATTTCTAACATTTCTAACAGGCAGATGCTACCGGTCGAGGGGTCACACACTATACCAAAGGTCAAAAGTGAGACCTGGTTTGTGCCTCTACACCATGGGCCTCCAGTTGCTGTGTCACTCTGATAATGTGGCTTTGTGCATATACATTTGTAAAATATAAAGAACTTTAACATCGTTGTGCTATTAGGAATCTCTGCCAAAAAGAAAAAAAGATCAATAGCAAAAAGTACATCTATGAGATCTAGGACTAAGCCAATTTGTACACTTATTAACTGAGTGACCCTGCATGAGTCATTTAACCTTCGGGACCCTCAGTTTCCTCAGTTGTAAAACGTGTAGAACGATCTCTATCTTGTTATATTGGGGATAGTTTCTAAGATCAAATGATAATGGCTAACATTAATTGAGTGCTTAGTATTTGTCAGAAACTGTGATAAGCCATTTAAATGTATTAAATCACTTAAACTTCACAGTAATCCAATGATGTAAATACTACTATTATCAGAGCTTCCCCAAGGGTGTGCAGGGCTCCTGAAAAATATTCCCAATTTGGTTTAAAACTGTATTACAAGTTCATGAGGAATGTGACGAATGTAGTTGAAGATTTAGGACAAAGAGAATGGGAACTTTATTGTCTATTGCCCAGTCAGAGCATGTGAAGGTTCGTTGCGATATCCCGGCACTACCCATGATCAGGCGGGTCCAGGAATCATCTCTTCATGTCCTTTGTCAAATGTGCCACTCCTGGCAACTTACCACAAGAAAAACAAATAGCAATGCCAATGCGTATTACTTTTCCATGGTGCATAAACAGCTACCACGAACTTAGCAGCGTAAGACAACACCCATGTATTAACTCATAGTCCTCTAGGTGAGAGGTCTAGAAGCCTAGGCAAGACATAGCTGGGTTCTCTGCCCATGTCTCAAAGGCTGCAATCAGGATATTGACCGTGGTATATTACTTTCTGGAGGCTCTGGGGACAAATCTGCTTCCAAGCTCATTTAAGTTGTGATGAGGGTCAACCCAAAGTAATATTCCCTGTAGCTGCTGGACTGAGGTCCTCATTTTGATGCTAGCTGCCAGCAAGGGCTGCTCTCAACTCCTACAGGCCAGCTATTTGTTGCTACATAGCTCCTTTCAATAAATCTGTCTCATAATTTCAATCTCTTTTGCTAGGTAGAGCCCACACTTTTAAGGACTCATCTGATTAGGTCTGGCCCACAGAGCATAATCTCCCTTTCTTAAAGTCAAATATGTCATACAATATAACCTAATCACAGGAAAGTCAATTGTACTCACAGTCTTAGTGCATACCAAGGAAAAGGAATCTTTGGGGCTAAGAATTCTGCCTACAACATCATAGTTCTTTGGAACCACTTGTATTAAAAAATATATAGATCTTCTTACCACCATCCTTCCCTAAGACCATTATTTAATTCTGGTTATATCATTATTTATGACCATGCATCATCCATATGCTACCCAGCAGTAGTTATTTCCAGTAGCTCTCTTAAAGGTTATCATTCTTTGTTGTTAATGACCATGGAATTTTCTAGAATAAACACAGAAAACACATCTTTCAATCATATCTCCTGCTGAACTCTTCAGGTTGTAATTAATGCATTCCTAGAATGTGAACTCTTTCAACATTGACTGCATCTCTGCTATCTATGTATCCTGCAGAAGAGAAGAGAAGGGCCCATGCACAGAGTAACAAGTGAAGTCCCATGTGTACCAGGAATGTTCAGTCCTCTTCTAGAATGACGTAAGACTGATAGAAATACCTGATAACCACCATATTGGTTAGAGGAAAGAAAGGACATTGATTTGGAGGACCCATTGGCATTGCAGAGGAATGGGCTAAAAAAATAAGATAGTCATAACCACCCCCAGAGGGACCTATGGAGTGAGGATTGTACAGTGGATGGGGTGACTGCCCTGAGTGTCAGCAGCAAAGACACACACTAATCAGCTGACATTAAAATAAGGAGTTTATTCTGGATTATCCGGCAGGCCCACTGTAATCAACAGGTCCTTAAATGTGGAAGAGGGTGGCAGGGGAGTCAGTGTCAGAGTGACACAATATCAGAAGGACTTGGCTGGCCAATGCTGGCTTTGAAGATGGATAAAGGCTCCGTAAGCCAAGGAATGCAGGCAGCCTCTAGAAGCTAGAAAAGGCAATGGAATAGATTTTCCCCTAGAGCCTTCAGGAAGGAATGTAACTCTGCCAACACCTTGATTTTAGCCCAGTAAGACCCATTTTAGACTTCTGACCTCTAGAACTGTAAGATGATAATAAATTTGCATTGTTTTAAACCACTGATTTTGTGGTTGTTTGTTACAGTAGCAGTAGGAAACTAATACACCCTCTCTCTTATCTTGCAGGGAGAACAGATATAATCCCCTTTCCAAAGCTATATACATCACGCTAGGTGGAGTCAAGACTCAGGATTCCAATAATGTTTTTCTCTTCCTTTACGTTCCATACCCAAGTATTCTCTCCTTTTATCTCCTGGAGGAGACAGGGAAGGAGAAAATAAGTATCGAGATACTGGCTTTGGGTAGCACGATCTGTTTTACTACATCTTAGTAAGCCCTGGAAAGGATGTCTGGCCTTCATTATTTGCAGTTCTTTCTAGAATGCAGAGTTACTTTCAGTCTCCCAGGCCCCACTTTGGCCCTCTGTGTCCAATTCCAAGTCCAACAACAAGCTGTCAGATGGGCATAAAGTGGTGGTATGCATGTTCAAATTTTTGACAGTATACCACATACATAATCTACACTGCTTGGGGTGCAGATTCAAAGCAGCTCTTTCCTGCCATTAATAATTTATTTTTATTTTTTAGTGATGCATATGTGTATATAATTTAAAAAGTCTAATACTAGCATGAGATTGATAATTTTAAAAGAGGCAGTACCTTGCTGTTTCCCAAAATGAACTGTCTGATATCCAGTCTAGTTGATACAAGCCTGAGATCTGGGCAAGGCAGGGAGATGGGTGTCTGGCTCTTTGGGGTCCAGATTTCCATTCATTACCCTTGTGTTCAGCCCAGCGACCCATGATACCCTCAGCTCACCTCTCCAGGCGAATTACATAATGCAGTGTTTGGGGGTGTAAATCTAGGGGTGTGAGTGCCCAATCACCTAGGTCCTGTGTTTTCAGCTCCACTTCACGCACAGTACCTCATTTGGAAGATTCTGATCTCTGCAGTCACTGTGCCTTTGAGGTTCTGTGGCATGATTCAGCTTGCTTATTATTGTCATTTCCTCTACCCCAACAGACAGTGTGGTTTCAGCATCTCTGCTCTGCTAAATTGCTAAATCCGTTATGACTCATCCATCTATTTTTCCAACCTTCAAAATTCTGTTGACAATCTGGCCTGCTCTCTTCCCTTCTCCTGCTCTCTTGTCTTTGTAGAAAGGCATAAAATTTTATACCTTATATGCTTTAGCTGCTGTTGAAATCGGTTCTGAGATGGAGCAGAGATAAGCGTATGTGATCTGACTGTCTCATTCATCCACAGATCGCCCTCCTTTGTTTCTTAAAATCCTTAATGTGTATGACTATTACCTGCAGGAAACAGTGCATACATCACGATTCTACTTCTTTAGATAAAAACAAGCCATTTCTCCCATTTCAAATGCTTTAAAAAATGCTTGTGCAGTTCGATAAATCTATAAAGCTTGTGTGCTCTCAGTAGCAATTTAGATAAAGTAGAAAGTGTGGCCTCCATTGGGGTCAGTCTGCAGCACCTGGTTGCCATGGTCACAGGCTCTATAAAAACGGAGTAAATACTTATGAAATAGTGTATCCTTCTCCTCAGCGCTAGACATTTATAGTATTCACATATTTACAGGCATAGGAGAATTACTGAGTTTTCAGAAATATCAAAATGGGCCTGCTTCCCGAAGAGCATACATTTGCTACTGGTAGTTAAAAGGACTTAAATAGATCAAATTCCTTCTTTAGACAAACAGATACTAAAGGAAAACTAAAATATAGTCTTCCAGGACTTGATTTTAGTTTATGTTCAGAGATCATTTACTTGCCTACAACAAAAGGATTGACTTCATTTTTTACATTAGTTATGGATCAAGTCATTTGGTGAATAAGAGTCCTAAGATCTTTTTCATTCCTTGTTCACATTTACTATTAATGACTATTAACATCAAAGGTAGATCTGTTTTATGTCACCACAGATGGAGACTTCCATTTGAGATATCCAAGACTTTCAAATGATTTAGCAGCCATCAATGAGCCAATCATTTTTCTCCAAAGATCATTCCTTTATCCTTTAACTTAAAGGGCCTAGAAAATTCTGATGTGATGCTTCATTAGAAAAGTATAGGAAAATTTAAATCAGAGCACATGAAAAGAGAATGAATTTTAGGCTCCTAGAGAGGTATATGAAGAAAACGTAATTCTCCAGGTAGATTAATTTTTATTTCTCCTTTCAACTGGGGGGTTGTGAGGAGGTAATATATTGGAGAGCAAATTTGTGGTTGATTAAAGTTTCTCGGCTGCTTTGTGAGATGCCTAGAATTTCATACATATAAATAAACATTCCAACATTTATCCCAGGCAAAGATGATATATTTTAATACTGAAATCAGGAGACAAAGTCATTGTTACTTCGCAGCCTGTTGGTCTCTAGAGGAAAGGGAGGGATGAGCTCCCTCTGGTGGTGAATTTAACAACAATAATAGTAATAATTAACCAAATGTTATTGTTTAACCCAAAGACCAGATTGAATTTAAAGGATCATTCAACTGTCAGCAAGAGGTCTCCTCCAAATTACCATTTAGCTTCCTTCCCAGGCTCTGGATCAGGGAAATACGTACACATAAAATATTTATCCTTTTATTTTGTTAGAGTCATCTGGAATTTGAAGTAAAAAGGTGACTCAGAAATCCAGTGATAACTGTTTTATCATTTAGTGCCTCTCTGAAAATTTGTAGAATCATTCACTCATTCATTCACTCTCTCACCGAGTGTTCCCTGTGGAGGAACACTGGGAATATCGTGGGCTGAAGCTTCGGAGCAGAGGAACTGCCCTTGGCTCCATCATCCCCATAGGTCATGGTGAATCGGCATAACCTTGTTTGTCTCTGCTCGTGGGAGGCAGGATTTACTGCTATCAACTTCTCTTCCATTATATGCAGTCAACAGGATTTTACCCTGTTCTCTTGACCTTGTATAAAGGCATAAAATTGTACACGATATGTATTTTCAGTGTTATTCAAGGGGTCTCTGCAATGTAGTAGAGATCAATATATGTGATCAATCTGCCTTGTATATCTTCTCTCCCGATTTTAAATGAAAATATACTTTTATACAGCATTGCAAAGATGCCCAGCTTTGACATATACCTTATTTTTGGCTTTGAAAAGCATAAAATTGACACATCTAATATAGGCTAATTTATAAAGTAATTGTCTATAGTAAATGTTCCCCCCACAAGGCCCCAGCTTTTCTATTTTAGTTCCAGATTGAAAGCCTCAAATGCAGGTTTAGTCATTTTCATTTCTATGTACATAGAAAAACTAGAATGAAGACTTGAAATTCACAATTACTTAAGAATCAATCCTTTTACAGACACTTGGGTTAAAGTAATTTACTCTATAAAGGTAGTTATTAAAATAAGTTTTAGGATATTGTTAAAAGAAAAGAACAAAAATTTTAAAACACCACTTTTCTGAAAATAAAATTTCATTGAGAGGTATAGATTAACTTGCAGGGTGGTTGTGTGCACGTGGTAAGCACTCAAATAAATGATCCTTATTGTTTTTTAGATTATAACAGCAAAAACATTCTGGACTACCTTGATATTTTCCTTTCTCAAAATGATATGCTGTGAGCTACAATTTAATCCTGTCAATATAAGACAAACGAATATAAAAACCTGTCTTTGATATTATTATGACTTGAAGACTTAAAGTCGATTCCGTCAAACTAAGACAGACACATATGGAATCATATTCTGTCAGAACTACAGAGAAAAAAGAAAGTTGTCTTGATAAGAATTGAAATGTGGTCTTCTCTTTATTTTCTCCCTGTCAGAGTATGGAAAAGACTGAGAGGTAAATAATTTAAAATTCTAAATATTGTGTAATATTAATGCATATCAGCAATGTAAACAATCAGGGCTTGAAGCTGAATTCAGTGGTTCCAAGAGCTGTGCATCAAAATAGCCTGGGAGCTTATTAAAATCACAGAATCCTAAGGCTGCCTCCCTGGATATTCTAATGCAACAAGTCGAAGGTGAGGCTGAGGTTTCTATGCTTTTGACAAATGTCTTTCAATGATGCAAAAGCAGTGGACCCACTGACAATATTTTAGAACCATCCCTCTCCATGGCTACCCCTTCTTGACTCTCAACTTCACATCCAAATAACAATAACTGTGCTGTTATTGCCACTTTATCAGAGAACCCTTTTTTGACCATCCTCAGGAACACCTCCCCGTAGCTCTCCATTGCCTAATCCTGTGTGTTAGTCAGGACAGGGTTGGTTATGCTGTGGTAACAAACAGCTCCAAATTTGCTTTAAACAAAAAAAGTTAATTTTCTTTTCTTTTCTTTTCTTTTTTTTGGAAACAGAATCTTGCTCTGTTGCCCAGGCTGGAGTGCAATAGCTTATTGCAACCTCAAACTCGTGGGCACAAGCAATCCTCCTGCCTTTGCCTTAGCTTCCCAAGTAGCTGGGACTACAGGTGTGCACTACCATGCCTAGCTAATTTTTCCATTTTTTGTAGAGACACCATCTTGCTCTTGTTCAGGCTGGTCTTGAATTCCTGAGCTCAAGTGACCCTCCCAGAGTACTAAGATTACAGGTGTGAGCCACCACATCCAGCCAAAAGTTAATTTTTTTACTCACATCAACTTTTCAGGTAAGGGACAGGTGACAGTTTAGCTAAGCCACCTTCTTGTGTTGGCTCAGCACTCCAGTTTCTTTTATCTCATGACAACTTCATGTCAACATGTGCTTTTTATGATTGCCACATCAAAGGGAGAAAGAGCTCAAAAGCTGAACACTAGCAACACAACAATTTAGCCTGGCAGTCACACAGCCATTCCACTCACATGTTACTGGCCAGAACTAGTCAAATGACGATGAATGACTTCAAGAGATTGGAGAAGTATAACCTACAAATGTTCAGAAGTTCAGGAGAACCAGACATTTATTAGTAATGTTTACCCCACTATGCTTTATTTTTGCTTATCATACTCATCTCTTTCTGGTAATATTTTATCCATCTATTTGTTTATTTGGTTATTCTCTGTCTTCCCACTAGATGCAAAGTTTTTGAGATCAGGATTATTTTGTTTTATCACCAATGATTGTTATTGTTCCTGGTTTATAGTGAGCACTGAAAGAAATTGTCAAATGAGTGAATAGATTGAAGGCTATCTAATAGGATTCAGATTGTAATTCAAATTAGATTAATAGGGAAAAAAACATCCCAGACACAGTAACTATTTATTCCTTTAGCCTGAGAGAATTAGACAATTAAATATTTATTAAGTACCAAGGCTTGCAAAATTGATGTAAAACTGTACCCATATAATCACACTTCGAGTTTGCAGTATCTGCTGGTAAAGATGATTATAAAATACTAGAAACTTCTTATCTAATGATAAACTGGCAGTGATTATCTGTTTTATGAAAGCTTCATTTATTTTTTTAAAGACAATTCATACTAGGACTCCTCTCAGCAGCAAGCTCCCCAGGAGAATTTCAAATATGATTCAATTTACATACAAGCTCTTAGGAATATATTGACAAAGTCAACCATGGTTGTAGTAATGCTTCAGTTCTATAGGGGTTCTGAACGTAGGAAGGAAATCCAGTCATAGAATTCTGGCAGCCATCTTGGTTCTTCAGTGTAGTTCATCTCGTTTCTAAACTCCCTCTAGTGTCCAGAAAGAATAAAGTCATTGATATTGGCAGTGAATCCTATGACCATCAATTTGAAAGTAGCAAATGAAACATTTTACAGATTATTTTGAAAAAGACAGGAGGAACCACTTAATTGCAAACTGTGTTATAAATGATGCTTCTCAGGGTTTTTTTTCAAACACAAAACAGTGTTTGAAAGGAAATAAACACAAATGGCTCATTAGATCACTATGGAGACAACCTTCTTCAATACTAAGGAATAAAAGTGCCTACAATGTATGCACATGGTTAGAAGTGCAAACAGTATGGGAAGGCACAGAACAAAGATAGAAAGGATCCCCTCTCTCCAACTTCAATCTTACTTCTCTAAAGTAAACCCTATCAAAGTTAGGTTTTACCTGAAGTTTTAATAAGAGAAGTCTCAGTTTAGAGCTTTTGTTTTGGATTTAGGTAGTATAGTCTATATAATTCTGGGTGGACCCTTGGCACAGTTAGATATATTATTGCCTTTATTATTCAAAGGTACGGACTTTTTAAACATAAGAAAGAGATGTTTTTAACTTGTCAACAAATAAAGGCTTTTGACATTAACTTAACTGAAGATACGTTTGAATAGTGATAAGAAACAAAATTCCAAAAATGTTAAATTTTCTCCTTTGCATTTTACACGAGACATCAAAATATTCCTTTTCAAACTAAAAATGTATTCACTGGAAATTTTTAACTACATAATGTCACATAAACTTTGGAAAATCTTGGTTTAGTAGAAAAACATAACTTGTCAACAAATGATTTCTTATAAGGAATACTAACTTAAGTGTATATATATTTGACACCTTCTCTGAAAAAATAATTATAAAACACATATTATCCCTGTGTGCATTTTATACTTATTTATATTTATTGGTGTATGCATTTAATTTTATTTTTGTTAAAGTCAGTGATATAAACTGCTTAATCAATACATTAACTTAAGCAACTATGAAGATTTACAAGTGAAATAAAACAAAGTTTTATTTTGAGCAATTATACATAAATGTTCACAAATATCAATTTTAGCTCACCTAATATAAGTATCCCCTGCATACATTAAGATTCAGTCCCTGAAAGCACAATAATGGCTATCGTTAGAACTTTATACAGATAATACCAACACATTCACACACACATACAACAATCAAAACTGTCAGTCAATATGAATCAACATTATTTACCAGCTGCCTGAGAAACTCACTTTTATAGGCTGCATGTCTGAAACTGAAATATTAAAAAAGACATTGTATAAGACATTCATCCATGAATCTATATACCCACAACTAGGTTTATCACCTGTATTAATCTGCTAGGGTCTCCATATCAAAATATCACAGATCTGGTAGCTTAAACAACAGACATTCATTTTCTCACAGCATCAGAGGCTGGAAGTCCAAGATCAAGGTGCTGGCAAGTTTGGTTTCTCTTGAAGCCTCTCTTTTTGGCTTGCAGACAGCTGCCGTCTCACTGTACCCTAACATGGCTTTCACTGTGAGCACACATCTGTAGTGTCTCTCTGTATGTCCTCATCTCCTCCTCTTATAAGGACACCAGTCAGATCGGATTAGGGTCCACTCATATACCTCATTTAATCTTAAGTACTTCTTTAAAGACCCTGTCTCTAAATACAGTCACATGTTCAGCTACTGAAGGTCAGGACTTCAACATCAATTTACCTCAAATTCACAAACCAATCTACTTCAAAATAATCTATAGTATTACCAATAACATGAAGAAAGAAATTTATTTGCCTACATCAGAGACTTAGCTAATGTCAACAAACAAGAATGAACTAGTGTGCGGATAGGACAGGATGGGTGAGGAATCACTCACTCGTCGTGTAGTGTGCGATACAGTATACTGCACTCTCAGCAGTGGCTGAAAGCCCAGGCTTTGGAGCCAGATGTATGGGTGTGAATCTCAGCTCCACCGTTTATTAATGCTGATCTTAGGCAAAATACCAAACAAATCTCTTTCTACCTCAGTTTCCTCACTTTGAAAATGGGAATAAAAGTAGTGCCTTTTCCATATAGATTGTGCAGGATTAAATGAGTTCATATATGTAAAATACTTATAACAGCATCTGGGATTTGGTATGGACTATAAGTCTTTATTAATTTTGTTGTTGTTAAGAGTAAGTCATTAGATACCTGGAAAATGCCTACAGATCAAAGAGTGAATGAAATAGAACATGATAAGTAGGGCTGGTGGATATAAGACCGAGGAGGTATACATAAGGCAACGTTTACTTTTATCAGGAAGGAACATGGTGATATTTCAGGAGTCAAAGAGTGAACTCTTGAAACTGGAACAGTCTGACATGTGGTAGGACATTTTAAATAGGTCATTTTGACATGACATTTTGACAGCAATGACATTTTGTTGTGATCATTTTATCTTGACCACATAAAGCAGCTGCTTTAAAATGTAAAAGCCTGTTTTATTACCAAATAAAGTGTGCAAAGCAGACATCCCTGACCACTCCCACCTTTGAGCAGTATTGCTACTCGGTCCCCCTCCTCTCCCAGCCTATCTCTTGCACATGCATTTCAACGTTGTGCCTGTTTTGATTCTAATTTAACTGATAATAAGTGCTTTTGTGATTGTAATAAAAGTAGAAGGAAGGGTTAAATATTCTTGGCACACTTGCTACTACATTTTCTCACAGTATACTTTGGAGCACAAGCATTGCTAGACTTGGTGCCCCTAATTACCTGGAACCCTTCAAGATAAGGTATTTCAAGAAAAACAGCAGTCAGGTGAGCTGCAGTTCAGTTCAAATGCAATAAAGCTCTGAATGAAAGATTAATTCTGGACTAGCCATAAATCAAAACCAAAGACAACTCTGATACCTTTCATAGCAAATGGCCAATTACAAGTTGGCACTAGCAAAACCATTAAATCACCATTCTGCTTCCAAAGAAAATATAACAAAACACAATTTCAGAAAATGGTGCTCATTAGAAATTGGACAAAAGATGGATGGGCTGAATTTATTTAAGAACTAAACTGGAGGAAAGCTGTCACATCATTTCTATGGATTTTTACAGTAAAACACATAGACTACCATGTGAATCGTATACACATGAGATGGCGCTTTTTTGGAGTTGTGCCCTGCAGTAGCCTCAGTGCAAGACTCCGATACTTCCGGCTTATTGCTGGAGACTTTGGGGTATCTGCAGACACTCACCTTCCACAACCAAGTTCTCTCTCTCTTCTCAGCGTGGTTTTGAGGTGGACAAGTCTGAGAAGCAATGTATACAGAAAAATAACATGTCTTAACCCTTCAAGTGCCAAGATTTTTCCTGTGTGTTTAACGGAATGGAGAATTTCTTTTTCAATTAGGAAAGAAATGCTAAGCCAATGTTACTTAATTGTCCATTCTATTAATATAATGAAAATCAGCTGATTTCAGGGCAAATTTTATGGCAAAGGTCAGCTGCAATATCTTTAAAAACGAAACACAACTCAGTACATTGGTTTCTGCTTCATGGGGACCAGAGAAAGCAAATGCAGAAACAGGTAACTTCCCCTTGTGCTGAAACGATGCCGCCTGGCTCACCGCTTGGTGGTAGGGGTCTGGAAGTCCTGTGGGTCCCAACCTGCAGGGCCACATCCCAGGCCTTGTTGTTGAGGCATCGGTCTTTCACTACAAAATCAGGCCATGCCTTCTTTTGCTCCTTGAATTGCTATGGTCTTCTCTAAACCTCTCCTGACCTAACTCATCCGGCCCACCTGGACAGGTCCCAGCTACTTCTGGGGAGTGGTCCAGGGCCCGCCCCAGGACCCGGGAGCAGTGTCTCATCTGTCTCTGCTCCTACCTCATTGTCCTGCCGCCCGCTCCGCAGCTGCCTCTGTCGCATATGACCCTCGTGCCGGCTTTGCCTGCAGAGGACCGCTGTAATTGTACTGATTCCCCTGCTGCTGCTCCCAAAGCGCAGGGCTGGCTCTTTACGTCACAGCTACAACCAGGTGTAACTTTCAACAAGACTTCCTGCTGAAGGCTCGAGAGAGAAAGAGAGACCGGAGGATGGGCAGGAGAGAGGGAAGAAGGGAGAGATGCATCCCAAAGTACCCCCCCCCACACACACAAAGCACTCGAGAAGCATTAAAAAAATTATCCACATACTGGCCCATAAAAATATTCCTAACAACAAAGAATCCAATTTTACATGGACCCCGTTCTCTAACCACACTAAAATACATTTAGAAATCAGGAATAAAAAGAAATTTTTAAAAAACTCATACATTTCTATACTTAACAAAACTCAAAAATCACCAGAAAAATTATAAAATATATGGCACTTAATGAATAACAACAAAATGGTATATATCAAATCATAGAAGATGTAGCCAAAACAGTTCTTATAATTAGCCTGAGAAAAACTAGACAATCTGAATGTATCAGAGACTTGACAAAATCCTGCCTCGCTACAAGTAGTTAGGAATTTTTACGGATGTGTTTTACTAACCCTTCTGGAACTAATATGACCTCTTGCTTTAGAGAATCCATAATTTATTTAATTCATCTGGTTTCATGGAGAACTATTTGTTGAAAACTTTTAATCATTTTAGGTTAAATTAAATTAATTCAATTCAGATAATGGGCATCTTAGTCTGCTTATTATGTTTCTTCTTTTTTCTTGAAACATTTTTCCTTAAGTCTTAAACCAGTTTTTTTTTTTTTTTTTGGTTTGTTTTTAATTATTGCTTCTCAAGTTTGAATGAGGATGTCTCTTCTGGATCTGCTATTTCCAGGAGAGTAGAGTTGGGGAGGAATCAGAGGATGCTCCAGAGTAGCAGGCAGCTTAGACTTTGTTGGTCTGTTATCTCTGAATATTTTGATATTCACATTCTACACGAGGGATTTAATTCTGCTCTGGCCAGGTAGTTGTCCTAGCTCAGGTTCAAGTCCCATGTGGGTCCAGCCTCAACCAGCTGCATAGTACCTGCCATTTCTTCACTCTTAAGCTGCATAGTCACCTGCTTTGTGCAAAGATGCCAGGTCTTTATCTTTCTTCTTGCAGCCCCAGCTCTCCTGCCCCTCTTAGATTTCAAGCAGGGATCAGGGAAGTTCTCACAGCCTGCCCATAGCCCCAGTAAAGTCAGAGCCTTTGCCCCAAATCTGCAGAGGCAGGCGGCAGGCTTCCTCTCTCAGATTCAGTTTTCAGCACACTTAGTTGCTTACCTTCATTTGTGTGGTTTGGGTTTGTGGATGTTTCATATTCTCAGTGAAAGAGAAATTTATTTGTCTTCTTTTCTCCCAGTTAGTTTTGGCTGGATTCAAAATGGAGAGGTGAGAACAGATGCTTTTATACCACTGTCTAAAACTGGGAGACCCTATCATTGTTTTAGTAATTGAGGACTGTAAGGCAGAAGGATTTTCCATTCCACACATCTACACCTAAGTAATTTGTCACAGGGTGTTGGAGTCAGAAATTTCAACTTTGGAGTAATTACAAAAATAGCAGAATAATATGAATTAAGGCTGAGTATACATTACCACTTTAAAAAAGTGTTTTTAAAGCCAGATCAAAATATTCTGGTGGCTGGGTCAAAACAGCCTCATCACAATGTCCTTGACATTAAAGCAGCCATGTCAGAACACGGAAGCATCAAAATGTCATGTGCCTGCTGAGTAGAGAGCGTGGAGAGAATGAACTTTATTCTTTAGTGGGGATAGACATTTTGTGCCAAAGAAGTTGGCCAATAATCTCAAGGCAGGTGTCAAAAAGGTTACTTGTCACACACGTAAACTTATCCAAACACCCTCTGGGCTTGCACAAGGGTGTGAAAGGAATGGAAACCATGACTCAGGCCACTGGTGAGAACTCTTATGTTTACCCTGAATTGTCATAAAAGATACTTAGAATCACATGTGTCTTTCCTACTGACTTCTGACAATGGGTGTGTTAGGTCACCTCGTAGGGTTAATAAGAGGCAGGAATAATTAAGGTTAACCTAAGAGTGATAATTAGCTTAAACTTAGAAAGCAGGATCTGCATTGGGAGGGTGGGCTAGTTTTATATTCAATGGGTAGTTTATATTCAATGTGTGTAAAGAGCCCCATGAATCAAAATACCTCCCTTACTAGACTTCTTCCTATGCCTGGAATCCCCAAACTGATAATTTTTTAAATTACCAGAATCTGAAGGGTTCTTTGAATTGAATAAATGACAGGATTTATAGTGAAAACAAGAGGATCCTGGCCTTTGGAGTCAGACAACTCTTGAGTTCAAACCCTGACTCTGCTCCTTACTCATCCTTCAGCCTTGGCAAGATACTCGACTTCCTTGACCCCCAATTTCCCCACTTGTATAGGGTGGTAATAATAACAGCTACCTTGTAGGGTTGTCAACAGGAATAAGTAAAATAACATAATTAAAGCATCTAGCAAAAGAGGAGGTGTCTTTTTTGGTCACTTTAGAACTCAAAATGTCTAGGAGGGCATACCAAGCTATAAAAGAGATGTCACCATCCTAGTTTACTAGCTCCTTGGAGAAGGTGTCAAAGAAATTGGGATAAAACACAAGTTTTGAAGAAGGGAGAGAAAAAACTAGCATGGGACACTTTCAATGAATAAGAGCTTCTGAACCTCCGGGGTTGTTATGGCACTTGACACCCAGGGCAAAAGGGAATGCGGTTTAAGGATTAAGGATTAAGCATCAATGCAGGAATGAGTTAGGATGCTTTTTGGAGTGTCTGAACCAAATCAGAGTCTAAAGGAAAGGGAATAGGGAGGGGATTTAAACAGCACAGGCTAGGAGAACTCAATCACCTGTTATAGGCAACATGGAAGCCACTGCATTAGGCTTGGATGACTGACCATGGGACCAACTGGTGATTGCAACGTGCTGCCTGCCTCTGGGGTTTGGCATCCCTAGAGGTCGATAGCATGTAGAGAGTGTAGCAATTCTAGATTTTTTTCTCTCTTCTGAGTTCCACCGGAGAACAGGCAGAATATAGAGGGAAGCCATTTTGAATAAGGATCAGCTTATTTGAATGGCTCAAAGGTCAACAGGATGTTTTCAGGAAAGAAGTATTTACGTCATTTCAGATAAACTACCACTCCCAAGGCATTGAACAGTGCACCGGCAAACTGGAGGCAGCATCCTACCTTCCCTGTGAATATCCAGATGATCACATTTCCTGATATTGCTTGAAAACAGATGCTACAAAACATACCAATGTATACATAACATAGGTTTACATAATTCTGCTCATAAAATACAAGTTTTAGAAATTTGATTCTATACATTATTAATTCTTTTACAATGCCCACTTTTCTCCTGTGATTCAGGATACCCATCATGTCCTAGGCTTGAAAATAACTTTAATTGAATTATATTTCTTTTATGATTGTCCATTTCTTTATCTTTAAGATAAGGTATTTGACATTACAATTCCCTACCTTTAACTCTTGCACCCTACAAGGCTGAATTTCATGGGTGTTTATGCATATTCATTGTGGTTTGCCTTGAAAATGTATAAACATAATCACATAGTTAATAGCATAGCCTTGATGTTGCTGTAGTAATACCAAGATCACATCGTAGCCAGGTCCACAAACACAGTTATGTTAGCAAAACACTTTGACATGATTAGGCTTTGCTTCAGATACATTTAGTTGATGTCTGAAGGGTCTGTAATCAAAAGTATTTTTAAAAAGATGTATTATTTCTGGCAGAAGCACAAAGTCTCCTCTAATTGTTCCTCAGGAAAGTTGGGAAATGATTCAAAATATAAAATTTTCACCACATTGTGGCAGAGATAAATAGACTGCTTAAGTCTTTTTGCCATTGTCTAGAAGAATTTTAAAAAACAAAAAAGTAAAAGAGCCAAACAAATGAAATTATGAACTTTGAAATGAGGCTCTCAGAAAAATCACTGTTTTTCATAGTTAATTTCCTCTAATACCAGTTTCTTTCACCAGAAACATCTTCTTTCTGTCAAAAAGCTTTTATAAATATTGATAGAAATATGAAGTTCCAGGTGTATTTAATGTAACTAGGACAATGACTAGTACTTCTTAGGTATTTAGCAAATATTATTCCCTTTCCTAAGAGCATTTGACCTTCCTATTTATAGTTTGCATTTTCAAAATGGAATTTTTAAATATCAATAGAAAATTGGTATTCTGGGTATATATTTTAGTTAGTTGACTAAGGATTATAACATTTGTCAATGAAGATCTTTCTAAAAGATCTACATTAACATCTTGGTAAAATAGTAGAGTGAGCTTGACTGAATTTTAAAATGGAATTGAATTTTTATCATTGAATATTTCTCAGGACATAGGCCATCTTTCAAAACCTCATAGCAGATATGAGAGGTGGGGAAAAAATATGCACTTAATGTTAGAAAATAACCTAAAAGCAAATGGATTTTTTTTTTAAAAAAATCAATATCTTGTGGTTTTCTTATTTGTTCTAAAAAGAATTTAAAATCAATTTAATAAATTGAAAATTCTGATTAATTTGTTTTAGTTAATTGATGTTTTACTATATCATAATAGAAAAAAATGTGTCTTATTAGTAGGCACGATAATAAGAAAAGAGAGAGTGCTAATTAAAGTTGAAATAAATTTTGTTTTCACTTATTAAAATATTTATTAAGTATTGACTGTGGTTGTGAAAAAGAAACCAAAATTTTCATTTTTTTGGTATAAAAAGAATAGCGTTTATTCAGTTTGCTTACTATGTTATTGACTGACTTTTATACCTATTGGAGAACTTATATGTCAGTAGAAAATGAGAATTGACTAGGACTGTCCAAATAGTCTGAAGAATATTTATAAATTCCCTCTTGAGACTTGAAGTCAGTGGCAAAGTAGAACTCTAATATAAACATACATATCCCTAAGAAACTAAAGTATAGGTGATCCAAATACCTAATCTTTTAAAAAAGAATCACTTTTTCTTTCAAGATTAGAAATATTGGCTTTTTTATTGTTGGAAAGATTTATATGAACTGGAAACATTTCTATTGTTAAATGAATATGTTGCAAAACTCTGTGAAATAGCATAGTGTATTTCAGGAAGCAAACTTTTAACCCTCTTTATGTAAGATACTTTATTTAGGAAAAGAATTATTTACAAAATATAAAAAAATAATAAGATACTCCCATTCTAATAAAACTTCCATTCATTAGAATTAGGAATATATTTTTATTAGAATTGAGTATCTTATTACAACCATTTTCCATCTCTAATTGGAGAAGGCAAGGATGGCTTCATTAGTCAAGGCTTATTTAACCTACTGGGCTTAGCCACGGTCAGGAAGGATATAAAAGTGGATATAGCAGCATGTTACCATATGTCACTTCTCCAATAATGTCAATTATCTAAACATAGCTATGAGCTAGAAAAATGCATTTTAAAATTTCTTAGGATAAAAATTAAAATTCAACAGAAATCACAAAATCCTCTTACATGGTAAATATAAGAAAAGGCTCATTTATTACTCATTCAGATGAAATTCTAGCAAGCTTTGGACTGTGCAACATTGGGATTTCAGCAATGAAATGCAAGTACTTAATTTAGAATGGGGTTAATAATAACAAAACAATGACGCTGCTTTCCTTTCTTTAATCTTCTCAACATTTGGAAACTGAACTTTAGAGAGCTGGCAAATTGCCCAAGGTCATTCAGTCAAGTACATATGGAACACATACTCCATGCTAGACACTCTTCTGGGTACTTGAGTTATTCTGTAGGCATAGTAAAGAAAAATCCCTGCTCTTATATAGCTTACGTTTTAGGAAAAAACAGAGGATACGTAAGAATATAATAAATACATAAAATATTTGGTATGTTAGAAGGTAGTAAGTTATATACAAAAAAAAGTAGAGCAAGATAAAAGGAGGGGTCAGGTGTGTTGAAATGGGGTGTGATTTTAAACAGAATGTTCAGGGTGAGCCTCAGGTGAAAATGACATTTGGGCAGCATTGGAGTTGATGGAGGCATTGGTTATATGAACTTACAGAGGAGGAGAGCAGCAGGCTGCGGGAAGCTTGTGGCAAAGGCCACAAGACTGGAATGTGTCTCAAATATTCTAAAAATCAAGGAAGCTTTGATTGGCGCAATTTGTGAGCAAGGTGGAGGAATGGCAGGGTCAGAGAGTGGCCAAGTCTGGTGATGCTTCCTAGGCCATTGTAAGATCTTTGGCTTTTCCTCAGTGGAATGAGGAGGCTTTGAGGGTTTAGGGTGGAGGAGGGCATGATCTGATTTGCAATTTTAGATCATTCTAGATTGCTGGCTGAAAATAGACCCTAGAAAAGCAAGTGTGAAAACAAGGAGACTAGTTAGGAAGCCACAGCAGTAATCCAGTTGACAGATAATAGTAGCTTGGATGGGGAGGTGTTAGGAGTCAGTGTGTGGCTCTATTCTGAAGGCAAATTGAATAGGAATTTCTGGTGGATTACACATGGGGTATGTTAAAAGATAAACTTAGGACCGTTAAAATCTTAACGAGTTTATTTGCACAAAGAGTGATTCATGAATCACGTGGCCCCAGACCACAAACAGTTCAGGGTCCACAGAGTGGGTACTGGGGAAAAACTTTTACAAGGTGTTTGGAGGGAGCAAGACAAAGAAAGTATTTAATTGGTTCAAGTAGTAAGTTCTGACTTAGAAGTTAGTTGGCAGTTTCTGATTGGTTAAGCTTATGTTTTGTTTTATTGTTCACATTGAATTGGGTTTGCGTTTGCCTACTAGCTTAATGGCCTCCCAATTATTAGTTTTCACAGCTATGCAGGAGTGGGAGGAGTGAGGGATGACAAAATGTCTTGTCAACTGGGAGGATTGCATTGGTTGCCTTCCTCTGAGATGGGTTTGCGGGAAGGAGGAGGAGTTCAGTTTGGGACATGTTGAATTGAGATGTCTCTGGGACAGACATACAAGTGGGAATGAAAGTTGGAAATTTTATATATGAGTCTAGAATTGGGCATAGAAGTCTGGGCTAGAGATAGAAAGTTGGGAGTCACTGGCATATTGATGATGTCTCAGTCACTACCTAGTAAATAGTAGAATGAGGATTTAAATTTTGCTTGGTGGTCTTTAGTCTCCTATAACTCATAACCATTTTCCCAATTAATAAATCATTCACACTGAAGTCTTTGGCTATTAATTGCGACTTCTCCCACCCCATCAGTACCTTCTAATCAAGAAAATGTAAACCTATTAAAAGAAAGCTGTACAACAGCAGGCAGTCTGTTCACATTGAAACCCTTACAGGCAAGTGATTAAATGCACTTTCATCAGGAACTCCGAGTTTGCTTAAACTGATTGTTTTTACAACAGTAAAGAGTTTAAGGTCAGTCAGGTTGCTTCCTGGAATTCATATTCTGATTTGTAGTTTTTCATCTTGAAGCAAAAATCTAAACAGGCCTGCACAGAAACCTGCTGTTCTGCCCCAGCCTGCAGGAATGGGGAGTGATGGCACTGCTCCACTTCACATAAAACCAGACACTGATGGTTTGTGGAAGAACCATACAAGCACATCCTAAAGGAACCATTGGCATTGTTCAGAGTCCCCATCCTATTGAAGGCACCTCTCTTTACAGAGTAGGGTCATGCCATCTGGCTAGGTTGGGGGAAAATCTTCACAATCCCCCCGATACGTCGAAGACACAGTCAGAATTTCCATTTATAACGAAGTAAGTTGGAAGAAAAAAGTTAGCCAGTGTTGACAGCTGCTTTCGTCACACAGACTTCCAGGAATGAGAATCCAGTAAAAGTTTCTAAGGGCTTAATGAGGGAATGTCCTGAAGCATCATGCCAATGGGAGAGAAAACAGCACAGGCTTGGACTGGCTCGGGGAATAGCTGAATCTGAGAGGTTTAGTTTCTCCAAGATTGAGAAGATAGCAGAGGTCCTGCAATTTCTGCTTGGGTACCAGGACCTCTGAGTTCCCTGATTATTATACAAAGAACCTCTAGAGAGATGGTCAGTCCTCCAAAGAATGGTTTGGGGTGGCAGGCTGGGGTCCTGCACACAAATATCAATAAAAAGCCCAGGAGAAAAGACAGTTAAGCCCCAGGCTGGCACAGGAGTAGCAGAGCCCTACCTTCAAGTGCACATGGACACAGGCTCAGGGTACATCAGGGTGAGCTGTGTGGCTTGGAGCTCAGACAGCCCATGTCCAAATGTCCTAACTTGCATTGGACCCCTTGGCTCGTGCCCTACCCTTGAGTAGACAGAAGTCCGTAAACATGCCCGAGATTCAACTTCTTTGATTTGGATGTTGTGAGACATACAACTGATTTTATTTTTTTACAGAAATAAAAGAATGTGACATGTTTGCACTCTAGTGTTATGTAGTAAAATGCATCCATCCTCCACATGAGGCCCCTCAAATATTTGTTGAAATCTACTTCTATAGTCCTATTTCTCACTATTTCCTAACCCCATTTCCCCTCCCCCAACTCAACACTTCTCACAGTCAGTCCCTTTAATGCACAGTTTGGTTTCCCACTCTGTACTTACTGCACTCATCAAATGTCACCCCCTCAGTAAAGCCTTTTCAATTTCCTCAAAATAATTGTCTTCACACATTTTTATTTGTGCCTATATTTCAACACTTTTATGCATAGCATATTATATTAAGTTATGCACATGTTTATGACCCTTACTAATATTATTAGTTACTTCAGAGTAGCAACCAAGTATTTTTCATTTTTCTGGCCTCATTACTTAGGTTAGTGTCGTTCTTATTTCAAGGCTCAATAAACATATTTTTTGTTTGTTTAATTAAAAGTCTATGAAGACAAAGCAAGGAAATAAAAGTCAGACAGTTTGGAAAAGAAAACTTAAACTATCCCTATTTGCAGCTGACTTGGTTTTCTTCATAGAAAATCATAAAAAATCTACAGAAAAAACTCCCAGAGCTAAGTTGGTGAGTTTAGTGAGATTTCAGGGTATGAGGTCAACAACAACAAAAAAGTCAATCATATTTCTACATTCAAGCAACTAATAATGGGAAATTAAAATTAAAAACATAATTCAATGTATCGTTGCTATAAAAATAAAATGCCTAGGTATAAATCTATCAAAATGTGTATAGGATATGTATGCTGAAAACTACAAGATGCTAATCGGAGAAATCAAAGAAGACCTAACTGAATGGAAGGACATGTTCATGAAAAGGAGAACTCAACATAGTAAAGATGTCAATTCTCCCCACATTGATCAACAGATTTAAAGCAGTTCATATCAAAATTCCAGCAGGATTCTTTGTAGATATAGACGATATGATACTAAAATTTTCATGTAATCCAAAGGAACATGAATACACAAAATAAATTTGAGAGAGAAGAATCACACTACCTGATTTTAAGGCTTCTACAGCTATAATAAACAAGACAGTGTGGTATTGCCAGAGGAACAGACACATAAATCAACAGACTAGAATAGAGAATCAAGGATAGGCCCATCAAAGTACAGCCGACTGGTATTTGACAAAGATACAAAGGCAATTCAACGGAAGACAGATAATCTTTTTAACAAGTGGTATTGGAGCAATCAGACATTGAAAGGCACAATAATGAACTTTTATTGTGAATTCATCATTCACAATAATGAATATCTGATTTTCACTAAATTGTCAAAAGTGCTATGAATCTAATTTTCTAGTCAAGTTAACCTAGATATTATATCCAGATAATTGATTCAGGTAAATACTAATATACTTACTGCTGTATCTTGGGAATCTAAATTTCCAATTTTCTGCAAAAATTGTTCTTCAAGCTTTTTTTCTACATAACTTAGGCATTTCAATGGATACTGGTTTAACAACATAGCCAAAATCTTATAAGACATTGTTAGTGGTTTTTGAGACTTTCTAAATGTCAATTTCAAGATCACATTTTTACTGAATGATTTTCTCAAATAATTCAGACAGTAAACATCTTTAAAATTATACCGCATGCATTTTTCTCTGTAATTGAGTGGAGGGGGCGAGGGGAGAGAGAGGCACAGAAAATGATTTTGAACTAGAACACAGACATAATTGGTTATTTAAAGTCTTGATTTTAAATATCAAGTTGTAACTGTTTGAAATGATGTGTCCCCAAAAGCAGCACAGCACTAAACTTTAATGAATATGTTAAATCTATAAAGGAAAATAAACAGTTAGGGAAAGATCTTAGTACAGTATTTGATTAACTCATAAAAACAAGTTAAGTGTGCCAGTTAATCAATGAATTGAATTATGAGTTACGTTAGAGCTATACTTCATTTTTCTAAACAAATATAATTAAAGAATTATAAAAACTAAAAACAAATGCATGGCACTTTTTTCCTAGCTTAGAAACAATAGCAGACTAGTATGTATATTTGCATGAGACAAGTTGATGAAGAAGAAATGGAAGTGAAAATAATAAAATACATAGTAAACATTTTAAGTGAATACTCACGATGAACAGAATGAATGTATACTGTACCTGTGGGGAAATTAAAGTTTAAGAATACGCTTAACATGCCTCACCATTATCCCCCAGGGTAATATTAACACAAGGGAAGGCTTTCCTACAAATATGAGCAAGAGACACTGGTAAATGAGGTAAATTAATCTGCAAGAAAGACAGGACTGTTTATAGAAAGATTAATAGCACACAGTTCCAGACTTAAAATTCCCATTTTCAGAAACCTTCAGTGGCTCCTATTGCCTCCCAAGGGAAGACTTCCAAGGGATCACCACTTCTGTTCAAAGCCCCAATGATATGTCCCCAAGCCATCTGTCCAGCCCCCTTTCCCACTTTTGCCCTATTCTTCTGTTGAACTTAAACAAATATTTCTGACTTAATAGCATCATTCATGTTATTCCTTCTGTCTAATATGCCCTCTGACAATTCCCACCCTTTCCCATAATGGCACTTGTTAATAGCCTATCTTTAAGGCTCAGCTGAAAGACCATTTTGTCTATGAAGTTTCCCTAATTACTCCAACCAGAAATGATTTCAGCCTTCTTGAAATCTTCATATAAACTCTCTTAATACTGTCACTTTCCCCTTATCCTCCTGTACTTTGCATCATCATTTCTAATTTTTTTCTATCTTCCTTCAAAAACAATAGATTCCTGCAAAGTAGTACCACCTCTCTGGAAAACAATATGGAGATACCTCAAAGAACTACAGGTAGAACTACCATTTGATCCAGCAATCCCATTACTGGGCATCTACCCAAGAGAACAAAAGACATTCTATAAAAAAGACATCTGCACTAGAATGTTTATAACAGCACAATTCACAATTGCAAAGATGTGGAGACAACCCAAGTGCCCATCAATACATGAGTGGATTAAGAAAATGTGGTATATGCATACCATGGAGTTCTACTCAGCCACAAAAAACAATGGTGATCTAGCACCTCTTGTATTTTCCTGGATAGAGCTGGAACCCATTCTACTAAGTGAAGTATCACAAGAATGGAAAAACAAGTACCACATGTACTCATTATCAAATTGGTTTTAACTGAATAACACTTAAGTGCACATATAGTAACAACGTACATCGGGTGTCGAGCAGATGGGAGGGAGAGGAGGGGATGCATATATACAGAGTGCAGTGTATGACTGTGGTGTGCACCGTCTGCGGGATGGACACACTTGAAGCTCTGACTCAGGTGGGGCAAAGGCAGTATACGTAACCTAAACATTTGTACACCTGTAATAGGTTGAAATAAAAAAAGTTTTAAAAATATGGAAATTCAAAAGACCTCGCATAAACAAAACAATTTTGAAAAAAAAAATCAAAGTTGGAGAATGACATGATTTCAAAACTTACTATAAAGCTTCAGTAGTCAAGACAGTGTGGTATTCACATGAAGTTTTACAATTAGATCTATGGAACAAAATCAAGCCCAGAAATAGACATGCACATATATGATGAATTGATTTTACAAAAATGTCAGCACAATTCAGTGAGGAAATAAAAATCTCTCCAACAAATGGTGATGCAACATCTGAATATCCATCAGGGAAAACGAGAGCTTCAGTCTCTACTCCATGTACAACAATTAATCCAAGATGAATCATTGACCTAGAGGTAAAAGGTGACACTATAAAGCTTCTAAAAGAAGCTTCCTGAAATAAAACTCCTAAAATAAAGCTTCTAAAGGAAGACAGAAAGAAATCTTGGTAAAGACAGACAATAAATACATGAGACATAAAAGAAAAATTGATAAATTAGACTGTCTTAAGTAAAATTGGTCATCAAAAGACAAGAAAATGAAAAGGCAAGACACAAGTTAGAAGAAAACATTTGTAATGCATATATCTCACAAATCCCTGTATCCAGAATATATTGAGAAGTCTTACACCATGAGCCTGTTTTGTGAATAAATTCTGCACAAAATAAATTACATGAATGGTTAAAATGTGCCCAGATTAGAAAGCTTAAATTTTAAAAGATTAATAGCAAACCTTTGCTATGATGAAATGGTGGGCATATGGAAATTTTATCATTGGTGGTAGCAGTATAAATATTAATAAAATCATTTTTGGAGACCTGTAATCTATTTCTTATAAATTTCACATATGCTATCCTATGACCCGGTATTTCCACTGCTAGGTATTTATCCAAGAGAAATGAAAATATGTCCGTAAGAAGACATATACAAGCATGTTCATTGTAACTTTATATATTTTAGTCCTAAACTGAAACTGACCCAAATGTCCATCAACTGGTGAATGAATAGACAAATTGTGGTATATTCATATAATGGAATGCTTCTCAGCAATAAAAAGACCCAAATTGTTGACACATGAAACAACATGGATAAATTTTACAGACATTATGTTGAACCAAAAAGCCAGACAATAAAGAGTACATAGAGTATGGTTTCATTTTTATGAAATACTAGGACAGATGAAAGTCATCTACAGTAATAGAAATAATATTAATTGTTCTTGGGGCGGAGGCCGAGGGTAAGGAGGTGGTAATGAATTGGAAAGGATCATGGGACTTTCTGTGTGATATAAATAGTCCATATGCTGCATGGGTTGGTGGCTACATGGTGTAAACGCATTTCAAATCTCATCAAACTTTATACATACAATATGAACAATTTATTACATGAAAATTATTATACCTCAATGTAGTTTATTAACAAATGAAAAAATAAAAACTGATCAAATAATACGTATCACAGTGGCTGACACAGTGTGCAAAAATATTTATTATTTGAATGAATGCCTTTGCTAAATGCTGGGGAGATACAAAAAAGGAAAAAAATCAGTTTTTCCAGCTCGATCTTTCAAGTCTTTTGAGTTCTAACATTTTGAGTACAAAATTTTGCCACGTGGTCTACATTGTGTTACTCTCATAATGTGGAGATTTATGCAGACCAAAAGAAAGAAAGGAGTCAGGAATGTTGCCAGGACAACTCTAACCCAAATTTCACTACGAAATACTACCAGATGCATTAATAATAATATTTTATTTACTTCCGTGTCCCTGGCACAGGTCAGAGATTCCGGCACACAAAGAGGCTGATCAATTTTGGTGAATGAATGGATGGATGAATGACAGTCGTAAAGCTAATATTAACTTTGGATCTAGTGAGGCAAAGCCATAGTAGTCAGGTTGAATTCCCAAACTCCGTTGGGGCACGCGTCCAAGCCTTTAATCAATTTGGCTATCTTCTCACTGCTCTTGTCCATGGCAACATATCAGCAAGGGCAATGAGACCTACTTTTCCTTTGGTGGATTGTCATGGCCTATTTAATATGGTTCCCATAGAGAATTAATATATCATACTTCGTCCTTGTGCCCAGCTTGCTCTGAATAATAACCTTTCAGAGTTAGAATAGATCTTACAGACTAATTCCACTGCCTCATTTTCAGATTAAAAAGATCTTGGCCCCCCAAAGTGACTTGCTTGGGGTTACACAAAATGTTGATAGAAAATTCAATTCTGTTAAACTCCTAATTTGGTATTTTTACTGGCCTAAGATTCTCAATAATGAGGAAAAAAATCTTTTATCAACCTTTAGAGAGAAAGGAAGGAAAAAAGGAGAGAGGAAGGGAGGGAAGAAGAGAGGGAGAAGGAAGGGAGGACATATCTTCCCTTGGCTTGCCAAAACTCTTCTTATCACAAAGACAGAAAGAATCAAAGGCCCACGAAATGGAAATGCAGTGGTCATACCAGAGTCTAGTTTTCAAATGTTTTACTTGCTTCCAGCTGCCTTTTCTTTTAGGCTAGTCCAAATCCCTTTCAGGCTTGTGTGCCCGGTGCTAATTAATTGTTAACTTTAACTTTCTATTAAAAATCTGCAGGGCTGGAAGCCAAAAGTGGAGTGTTAAAATATTTAAAAGCCCTTAAGCCTGGGGCACAAGCTGCTCAGCAGCAGGAGGTAAAAAGACCATTTCCCCCCTGGTACCGGATGGCTAAATCAAGGAGGCTGAGTTGGCTGCATTCCTTTTGAAACCTTCTTCCGACTTGTTTCCATTTTCAAAGCCTGGACATCAGAGAAGCAGGGCCCACCGGTCAGGGGCATTTTGGATCATCTAGCTTCTTATCCCACATACTCACGGTGCCTTGAGAATGGTGTAATCGTATCCAAATGAGGCCAAGCTTCATTAGATTAAGTGAGAATCTTGGGGTGAAACAGATTTAATGTTCCTCTTTGCACACAGCTAAATTAAAATCGAAAGGCCAACTAAATAGGCCCAAATATGGCCACTCTGTAACCAATGGTGGGTGTTAACAAATGACAATGGATTGAGTTGACTCATTAACTGGGAACATCATTTATCTTCTTGCTGGCTAACAAGCTACCCATCAGAGGAAATTTGGGCAGAGAGGGAGAGAAACAGAAAATGATTTAGCAAAGACAGTTTGATGCCTTTGTTCTCATAGACTTACATGTTTTGAAAATTGTGTTGGGGACAAAGGAAGATATTTCAATAATATTAAAATGTTGACTGGAGTGAATCATTTTTCTCTGAATGTCATTAAAAACTAGTAGGTGGAAATATACAGTGTGACTCTTGTCAGAGACTAAAGACTTAGAAGAGAGAACTTAGTATTTTCCACTTGTTCAAAAAGAAAGGAGAAAAAAAGTATCATAGGGATGCTTAAGTAATATGTGCTATATTCTGTTTTTTGTTTTTTTTTTTTTTTTTTTTTTGAGACAGAGTCTCGCTCTGTTGCCCAGGCTAGAGTGCCGTGGCATCAGCCTAGCTCACAGCAACCTCAAACTCTTGGGCTCAAGTGATTCTCCTGCCTCAGCCTCCTGAGTAGCTGAGACTACAGGCATGCACCACCATGCCTGGCTAATTTTTCTATATATATATTTTAGCTGTCCACATAATTTCTTTCTATATTTTTTTAGTAGAGACGGGGGTCTCACTCTTGCTCAGGCTGGTCTCGAACTCCTGAGTTCAAACAATCCGCCGGCCTTGGCCTCCCAGAGTGATAGGATTACAGGTGTGAGCCACCGCACCCGGCCTATGTGCTATATTCTTAAAAAGAGCTTCTATAAGAATCCTAATCTCACCTTTGGTAATATCTCTGTAATCATGTTCTGAGTGCATTTATAAATATCCAGTGAAAGAAAACTAGTATATTTTATGTTTCAAAAGGAAATGTATTCAGTTTTACTTGGGACACTGGAGTAGAGCAGTGAAGTTTTCTTATAGAACAAATTTACTCAACTTCTGCAAGCCATGAGAACTTCCAATACACATTTCAGAGAAAAAGCATGATTTGTAAAGCATTATAAATGTCAGCCTCTGGGCAATAGGTCAAAAGCTCTTTACTGGGCCCACCATGCCATCCATGCTTTGTCATAGGATGTATGCCTGGGGCCATTTTAGGTACTTTACTAATAGTAAGGCATTCAATTCATAACAGCCCTATGAAGTAAAAACTGCCATTATCTCCATGTCACAAAGGGAGTCTTGTTGTGGATAATGAACAGAAATTGTTCATTCTTAAGCACAATACCTTCCCCATGTTATCTTCATAGATTAGGAAATTAGGTTGGAAAGAAAGAAACTCCTTGAACCGACAAGTTTTGGGTCCAGAATTCCAATGATGTCTAGCTATCCTTAGAATCACTAAAACAGATCTGGATTACTAAATAATTGAGCTTATGTTTACCCATTTTTTGAAACAGGATAATAGCACCTATTATAATGTTACTGGGAAAGTTAAATAACTTTGCATACATGTAAAGTGCCTGGCACTTAGTTTATCAAATTGTTATGTTTATTGATCTCCTAGATGTTGGGGTACAAATATGAGTAAGAAATAGCCCCTAAGACCTGGGTTCCAAGTGTAGTTCTTGGATGAGCAGTACAAATCTTACGTACTGCTCCAGACCTCTGGAATAAAAATCTGCAATTTAACACAATTCCCTCATGGAATCGGGAAAATTAGAAAAAAGCAAAGCAAAACAAAACAAAACAAAAAACATGATTCCAGGTGATTCAGGAGCACATTAACATCACACACACAGTATTCACTACCTGCCATTTTGGTTTCCCCTTTCTCTGTAACCTACATGTACAATGACCTCCCAAACAGGATTCTCTGGAAAAGTTTTAATTTCAAATACTTCTTCCTTTTATCATACCATGAGTGTGTCAGACCATGTGTTCTGATCTTGGGTTTGGAAAAAATGATCTGTGTATATGTTTTGTGTTTCAACATTTTCTATTTTTCTATGCTACAAAAATGTCTTTAATCTTAACTAATAATTCCATCATCTGCTCCATCTGTCTCGATTCTGCCTATCCACATTCTTGAGGAGTTGGTCTGGGGGCAGGCTCTGGGACACTGTGCCAGATCTCACAGCACAGTTACACGATGCAGTGGCCTTTGGAGCACTGTATCTCCCCCCAGAGCCCCTCAAAGGGGCAGAGAAGCTTCGAATCAAATATATACAGTTTCAAAAGTTACAATTTAGCCAAAAGACTGAAATACCTGTTCGTGTTTTTAAAAAACCCCAAAACAGAAACAAAAACAAAACAAAAACAGCTGGCAAAGGAGATTAAATGGCAAAATAAAAGGAACCATAGAAAAATATTTAATATATGTGGAATGTGGGAGGGGATCTTAAGATCATCAGGGAGAAACCTCCAGAAAGCAGTTTCTTAAGAAAAGGAAACAAATATTGTTTCTTGGTAGACAATGTTTATGAATCTGAACATAATGAAAACCACAAGGTATTTCTTGAAAATGAAATTGCCCCATAGATGGGATTGCATTTGGAGTAACCTAATGAAAAGGAATATCAGAAAGTTACTCTTTGCAATAAATTGCTATGAATGGCAGGTCCACAGACAAATGCACCCAATCCTGCAATCTAGGATGCCGTATTTCCTCCCTTGTGCCATTAAAATACTTTCCTATCCATGCTGTATTCCCACCTTGAACCCTTACAATACAACCAGACTTGGCAGTTTGATGTGCAAAAGAGCAACGGCCTGGGAGTCAGGAGATTCTGATTCATTCATGGCTCTGCCTTCACTTGGCATTTAACTTCTCTGTGTCTGAGTGTTTTCATCTCTTAAATGTGACAGTTTGACAAGTTGGTCTCCAAGATTCTAAGGTTCTTGCCTTTAAAGATTTCACAGTCATCTTCGCTGCAGGGTGCCCCGGGCCTTGGAGCCAGGAGTGCTTCTGGTTAAGGAGCCACACCTGTTGCCCACGTTGGCTCATTTTCTGCTCAGAGTATTTGGCACACATAACATCACCACCACCAGGGTTCTTTGTTTTTGCCTTGATAAAAGGCTCTTGCTCCTGTGGCAGGGAAGTGAGGGAAGCCCATGAGGCAGGGGCTTTAGGGAAAGGAGAAAAGTGGTTTTAAGGAAGGAGAATGAGAGGAGAGGAAAGAGGGAGCAAAGTGGAAAGAGTAGCTGAGCACCCAAGAAAAATCTGCCACTGCTCAGGGATCGTGATTACCACTGGATGGGAAGGAAGGAAAGGAGGAAGGAAGGAAGGGAGGGATGGAGGGAGACACCAATGTGACAAAGAGGAGAGGGAGGTAAGGCAGAGCTGGGAGCTTGGCCAGGTAGGTGCCAAGTAAGGGGAGTAGCAATCTACTTTCTCCCATCCTCATTTCCACCTCTGCTGCAAACACACATCTCAAAACCTAAAAGACAAAGGTTGTGAGAGGACAGTGACCCACACGATGACGTTCAATGCAGACCAGATTGCCTTTTCACATCTGATGTTCTATTCAGTGAAATAGCCCAATTTTGTTTTTGAAGAGAATGCCAACTTCGCTTCTCTTTCCCAAGAGAATTTGCTGTTTTCATTTGGTATCTTGAATAGTCCTTGCTGCTGCAAAAGGTAGAGTTCACATTTATTTTTAAAAAGTGCTTGTTTCATGTGGTTTGACACAAGAACACTATTTTAGCTGGGAGCCCGGAGCCTCAATTGATTTTCGAGGAGACCTGGTGCTATTGACAGAGTGCTTCCCGCTGTGCCCCCTAGAAGGAAGAAATTCAGCTGACAACAAGATATGCCAGCATCTATCAAAGGAGCAGACGGCAAAGAAACTGAAATATGATGGAGGAGCCCAAATCTGAGTTCTAGCCCAAGCTTTGATGTAAAGTCATTGTTTGATCTTGAGAAAGTCAAACTCTCTGATCATTAAACTCTCTTTTTTTCATAAAAGAGATGGAAAAATATCAGTACTTATTCCTCAATGATGTTGCAAGTTTCCATCAATCTTAGAAATATACATTGTTTTAGTACCTATGCCTTTCTCTTTCCTGATAGTCTTCATCAAATAAGAGGACATACTTTCCTCTCACTTTGGAAAAGGTTCAAAAATTAGTTTACCTTAATATCTCATTTTCAATTCAATTTGAAGAAAGTCAAACACATTTCAGCAATATAAGGACAGATTTTACTGCATAGAAATTGGGAAAAATAAAACACTTTGAAATGTTACTTGGTCTTTAAGAGAGAGACTAATCAGAATTGATACAAATGTTACATTATAGAATCTCAGAAAGAAAATTGGTTTATTTCTTTTGTTTCACTATAACTAGAATTTGCCCAATAGAATATTCAATTGGGATAACCATTTTGTACATATGCTGGTGCTACTAAAATATTTAAGCTCGGTTTATTTTCTTTAAATACTTGTTTATCTAACTTAGTAAATCCCTACCCCTCCACCGCCCGGGTGAGGGCAGCAGTTTGGGCAATGTGAAATCTTAAATCCTCAGGTTTCTCACCAAATTCTATGCTTAGAGTGGGAGGAGATCTTAGAGAATATTTTTTTTCTCAAAATACTCATTTCACAGATAGTATAAGGCCAAGTTAACTGCCTTCGATTATATGAACAATTAGTGGTAGAGTCCACTTTTCATTGAACCGTCCTGACTTGCTCATTGGAAGATTTTCTTTGTTGCTCACGAGTAAATTTAATATTTCCAAGATGGGTTGGGGATTACAATGGTCACCCTCCATTGTTGACATCAACCAGGAGTAAATTGTGGGTTATATTGCATTGGTCAAGGATGAAACTGTCTAATACTTTAAAGAGGGTTTTAGCAGGGCAGGACCTCTCTGGCTCCTTTTCTCAGTGCTTGCTGTGCCTTCATTCCCTGCACTCACTGACAATGTGGGCACTTTAACTAGGGACCTCTGGTTGTTGTTCTCTCAATGTCTTTTCTGGCTGGCTACTTTCAACTTCTCCCTTATCCTCCAGGACTTCCAGCAAACTCAAGATTTTGTTGGAGTCACACCCTTCCAGGTTATCTTCTTTGGAGAAATTCAATTTTGGATGACCCTAGGCAGGCTCTATTATAGGAGTCTGTATCTGGTGGAGGGAATAACGCATCTCTGGTCCTCATTCAGTAGAAGTACATCTCAGCCCCCGTGCAGCCTTCTCCCTCTTTGCTCTGCCATCTCCAACTAGCCTTGTGCCTTTAGATTTCTCCCATCCAAGGTGGAAACACTGTTACCTGTGTCCCCCAAACTCAATGTCAAACTCTCTGAGCAGTTCTCTGGAAGTACTCTCTCTCACTTGGCTCAAGGTGAAAGGGAAGTGTACCCACCTCCTTGGCGGGGGGGAGGTTGCACAGCACACTATTATGTCTTCAAGCCACTGCCACCTCTTTTCCTTGACTTATTTGAGCTTCGGTTTTTTTATTAATAAAGTGGGAATAACCATATCATCAAGCTTTTAGAATTGTTGAGAGGATTACCTAAGATTAATAATGTGACAGTGCTTTGAAAATTATAATGTGCTAGATACATTTCAATTATTACTACAACATTAATTATTCCTCATTATAGACTCATCCAAAAATTCAGCTAATTTCAAATCAAAGACAGACTCAATATTTGCCTCCAACCCTCTCTCCATCGTTTCACTGACTCTTCCTTTCTCCATTCTTGTTTCTTCTGTAGAACACAATCGCATCTTAAATGTACTAGTCATTGAATTATAAAGATACGGATGTACACAAATAGTTTGTCATTTGCAAATCCCTGCATAAATCTGTGATTTCAGGGTTTTCTAACCAAGCCAACAGAATTAGCATACTTATTTGGCACAGTCATGCTCAGCCTAGGACTAATCATTTTTTCCTTCTTTATATAACATTGATGTGCTTTCAGAATAGAAAAAAATTTTAATATGATTTCAGTTGTCACAGATGGTGTTTTCTTCACTCTTTCAAAATAATTTTGGTTTCAAAGTAAAAAAAACCAATATAGCATTATTCAACATGGCACGATAAAGAAGTAATCTAGTAAGATTCACGTGCTTTCTCACATGAGGTAAAAAGAGGGTCAAGCAAACTGAGGAGGAGAACCAATAGTTACATAAAGCATTGACTTTTTTTATAAGGAAAATAAATATACATAAATATATGTTTATATCGATAGCTACACACCAGCGAGTATTGGGCTATACAGAGCCTGAAAATATCGATTGGGTGCCTTCAGTCTCCATCTTATCCACTGAATCCAGAAAAATAGCTTTACAAAGTAGCTTCTATTTACTTCTTGTTGACCATCAGATCTGTGAAACCAAAGTGATTATCACTGCCCAGTAGGTGGCAAGATTCATTCTTCCATTCAACTTTGGGTCATGGTTAAGGGCACAGTCTCTGAAGATAAACTGCCTGACTCAAATCCTGGTTCACAACCTGTGTGACCTCAAGCAAATTCCTCAACTTCTCTGTGCCTCAGTTCCTCATCTGTAAAGTGTGGCAAGTAATAGGATTTCTGTGACTACTAAACTGAGTTGATGCATAAAAGCTCTAATAAATATGCTTCATACACAGTAAGTACTCAATAAGTGTTACTAATAATTAGGTGAATATTGAGCATTTATTAAGTGCTCTGTGCTGGGTTTGACATAGGTATATAATGATGGAAGATGGAATAAAACAACAAGCTCAGATCTCCTGGCATTAATACTTATATAGTAGTGGGAAGACAAACATTAATTTAAGACTTCCATATAAATGTAAAATGTTTGATGATACATGCTAAAAAGAGGGATATAGTGAGATGTGAAAGAGAGATAATCAGAGCAGGGAGGGTGGGGAAATATTTTCTGAGCATGTAATGACACAGCTAAGATCTAAAAGATAAATAAGAGTTAGAGGAGAGAACATCTAGACAGAAGGAACAGCATGTGCAGAGATTCACTTGTGAGAATGTGAGAATGAGATCGTCCAGGTGAAGCATAGTGGACGAGGGTGATGATGGGGAAGCTGGTGGGGAGAAGTCAGTGATGTGTCAGGTATTTAGAGATAAGGTCTCTAGGACTTGGATTGGATAAGAGACACACGGAGAAGGAAGAGTCAGGACTTTTTCTAAGATTCTAGAATATATACCAGGTTGAATGGTGATACCATTCCCAAGAAAGTGAATGTTATGCCTATTGTTTTTATACTAGTATTCTTTTTTCAAAATGTATGCTGAGATTGTGCCTCATCCTTTAAATGGCCTTTACTCACCGTGGAAAGGAGAAGGTGATTAATTTTATTTGAACTTCCTTACTATAGCCTAGGGGCCATGTTTGACTCTTGTATCACACAGGAATGCTACAACTTTGAATAGCAGGAAACTTAATTTATTAGATAAGGGCCTATTAATTGCACAAAATAAGAAGTCTTAAGATAACTAGGCTAGGTTGGCTCTAGCTGTTCAAGAATATCATCTAGGAAACAGCTTCCTTCTAATTTCCTTCTGTGCCATCTTTATAGTAGGTTGTTTTATACTCATGGCTCCAAAATGGCTGCACCACTCCTGGGCATCGTATCTTCTTCCCAAATGGGAGGAAAGAGATAGGACCAAAAGCTTTGTTTGTCATTTTAATTGTGAAAGAAAGCCCTTCCCAGGAGACTTCCATGTACAACCCCCTGAAAGGTGAGAGGTGGCTGGAGAGAAGAGGATTGGGAAGGGCATTGTGTCAACTAATGGTTTCTGCCATAGTTCTTATGCATTTTCAGTTAATTTTATCTTTAATATTATCCCAATATATATTTTGAAGCTGAGGCTTAGAAATTTTAAGTAATTTGCTTGAACTCAGCCAGCAAATTAAGTTATAGAACCTGGGTTCAAATTCCTTAACTTTAAGGCCCACTCACTTCCAATTTCTTTATACTGTACTTTATTGCTTCTTAAAAAAATTGTAGACCAAGTAAATTTTCAAAAACACCCAGAAATTATTGTTTACCATAGTATATGGAGACTTTTAAAAGGTATAATCATGAGGGAATGTGGAATTTTTAATTGTCTAAGTACATACATAATAATGACATCCTGAAAATGCAGCCCTCAATGAGGTTAACAAGGTAACTTGGATGGCTTCTGTTGTACTAATTTTATTCATTCTGTAGTAAAATCTTAAGCCAAAGAGACATTGTTAAGAAACCAAGATGATAAGAAGAGTTTAAAAAACAGCAGCTGTTTTTAGGATTGATGGGCAACTCCTTGAAGAACATAAATTATCTTCCTGCTAAAGAAACAAATGGGAGGAAAATGAGGGATTTTAAAGAAAAAATAAACTAGTAAGCAGGAGAAAAAGTACATATTTACTCCACGTATTTTGTGCTGTGTCAGGATATGCTTTTCTCCTCAGCTATATAGAAACTGGGACTTGCATTTAGCTACTTTATGTAAAATGTGAAAAGTGCAAATCACATTGTCAAGTTCATGTCTGATTTGAATATATATTATGAAAGCTAAAATTATCATCTACATTCTCTACCTGACTATATTTGTGGTTTAAATCAGAGGGAATATTCTACCCATTTATCTCAGCTGCCAAGTGCTGCCATTTTTAGTGGAAGAAAAGAAAATATATTATCAGAAATAGTCCAATTTGCTTTGATCCTATTTTTGTAGATAAAAGCATTACCAAGTAGGAGACAGGATAGGAAAAGAGATTTGCCATTTGCTATTCAAAATCAGTTTCATTCAGTTGGGATGGAATATTTCCTTTTTTACAGTATATCTTTGAAATGCTAGAGCTCAAACTATACAGAAAGCTGCCCAAGTCTTTACCCCATGAAGACAAAGCTTTTGTAAATGAACATAGAAACTTCCAGTATGGGCCTGAAGATGCAGATAAGTAAAATCTTGTCATAGAAAATCCCACTTCAAAAGGAATTCTGCTGATAAACAGTTTTTTCAAGTTCTTTTTGGCTCACAGTGCCATAAGTAAGAAAAGGAAGGAGATAAGGGAGCTAATATATTTTTGAGTTCTATGTTCCAGTTACTGCAACTCTAGTTTATCCCCCTTTTGTAGATAAGAAAATTGAGTCTTAGAGATGTTATGTGACTCATTCAAAGTTATATGACTTGTCAGTAGAACTGCTGAAAATTGAAGTAAGGCAATGACTCCAAATCATTCATTTGGAGCCTAACAGAGTTCACAGTTTTCACTGGAAGAGGGAGCCTAACAGAGTTCACAGTTTTCACTGGAAGAGGTAGAGCAGAGAAGTAGATGGGTCCGAGTGAGTAAGGTTGTAGTGCAGGGAAGATGGGAACTTGCTTACAGGCAGAGATGTCTGGCCAGACATCAGGACTCTGGACAGCTTTGGGTCTCTTTTGAAGTTCCTTTCTGACTCCACTTTCTCTTCACATCAATCTGTTTATCTGTTTTAGTCCCATTCATAGCAACAGCTTTCACTATTGCTTAAATTATTCTTACATTATTTGCGTAGTTAATCTAGACAGATATAGGTATAGATGTAAATATTTGGAAGAAGAAAACATGATACAATAGATATGGTGTCAAATTTGAGTTTGGTCCTGAATCTGTAACTTATAGCAGGATATGAGGCAAATCACATAACCTATTTTTGCTTTCTTCTTTTTCCTCACAAATGAAGAATACCTATCAATTAATAAAATGGTAGTGTCTAGTTTTATGCTTAGCACATGAGTAGGTACTTAGGACAATATTACAACCTCCATGTCCCTTTCAAGGAAATGTCTATGCAATGGTCAGGGCTCATTTTGTTACAAGTGACAGAAAAATGGAAAGATAGCTCAAACTAGATAAAGCAAAGCAACGAACTTCATTGGTTCATGTAACTGAAAAACTAAGAGAAATATTTTCCTTCAAGCATAACTCAGTCCACGGAGTCATGGCTCTCATGCTTGCCATCTCTCAAACAGGCTCATTGCACATGAGGAATCTTTTAAGATTGCTCCAGCAAAACTGGCAGAATTGTAGTTGGGATCTCTTAAATTTCTGCATTCCCAAGCCTTGGAGAAGTTGCTGGTTAATAGCCATTCCTGTGCTCTTCATCCATCACTAGTAAATTATTTCTACCCCAAAATAAGTTTCTTATGGTAGTTCTTATCTCCACCTGAGACACATAGAATCGCTACCACAAAGAAAAAGAGTGTGTGTGTGTGTGTGTGTGTGTGTGTGTGTGTGTGTGTGTTGCGGGGGGGTTGCTCAGTTACCAGAGGGAGGGGAAGGGGATGCTGGGATCACTTCAGGGGGTTCCCTGTATATCTCTTTGGAATTTGGCATAGCTTTAGGGTAAAGGAAAATATCACATATTGAATATCTTGGGTTTTTAAAAAATTTACCTGTGAGATAGTCAATAAACATTTGAATAAATAAATAATTTAACTGAAAAGTCCCTAGGGCCCCAAAGTACACTGTAGTTTCAGGGAAGCCAAGATGTAGCAGAAGAAGGACTATCTGAACTGAACAGGGACAGCATGGCCAGTGCTCTTATCCCTGAAATCTGGTCTTTTCTTTGCAGTATGCACTAGGTCCTATGAATAATCAAGTCCTGATGAACTCTGATCAATCAGGCTACAGCACATTCTTTTACAACTGCCTTCTCTGATGCAAGTTCTTTCCATAATGGACACTATGGTTTCATTTTGGCCATATTCTATTGCAGGAAAAAACTCAGGCTAAAGAAGTCTGAGATAAACTGATGATATGTAAAACACTAAGCCCAGCATCTGGCATACAATAAGGGCTTTATAAACAATAAACTTTAGTTCATTCTTATGCAATGCTATGGAATTATCATAATTTACTCTCAGTGAGACATTCATTTTTATGACATATAGCCAGAGCTGTCTGTAAACCATGTTGTCATCTGAGAGTGTGTGCTCTCTCTCTGGTAGAGGTGCTCTTGGGGACAAAGTTCTCATCACTAACTCTTATTTTGGGACAGCACTGTATCCACCCAGTCACCCAATAAGTCATCATAGAAGGAATACATTTTATTTTTACATTTTTAGTCTTTTCTTTTGATGGTACTTTGCAAACCTTTTTTTAACGTAAAGAAGATGTAAGTACATAGGATTATATCTAGACTCTTGGACTGAATAGGTACTTTTAAAATGTAACATCGTTTTGGATATATTTTTGGAACCCAATTCACATCTATCTCACCTAATTCCATATTAGACTTGTCTTCTGTTGAGCCCCCAAAATTAGCAACCTGTTTACGAATGCTTTTCCAATTGTTTCTTCACCTGTTAGCCCAGATTCCTGATTCATTCTCAATCCCTTTGTTCTAAATCTCAAAAATAAAAAGCTCTGTCCAGTTCCTACCATCAATCAACTTGTTAATAGTACACATCTATCCACTGGAAACAAATTAATATGACATATGCACAAATAGTACAGCATCAGATAAAGGAAGTTGGAGGCAATCCACAGTCCATTTAGGCTTGTGGTTGGCAGAGAAATACACCACCCAGTTTCAGATCCTCCTCCAAGACTCACTACCCACTGTAGGGAGGGTGCTCAGCAGACAGCCTCCAGCTGTTAGCTCCTTCAGGCTCTGCCTCAACTTCAGAGACTTCTTTGCCCAAGGTCATGCTTTTCCCAAAGCCACCTGCATCTGGCCCAATGTAGGATGGCCTGATGGTCAATGCTTGCTCCAGAGCTCCCTGTCAGCTCGTCAAGACGTTGCCAGACTTGCATTGCTGTTCAGCTTCATTCTCTGCCCAGTTCTGCCTCCTCCCCTTCCCTTCTCATGTTCTGATGCCCAATGAATGTTTCTTTTCTTTTTTTTACCCCAAACTATCTGCTTCCATTGAACCTAACTGTGGCAATCTCAGTTCTCTTAACAACCTGACCAAAACATCACACCAAAATAATCCCCATAGTTTCCAATAACAGGTGTGTCTAATGAAATTTCATTATTTAAAAAAGAGCAGTTCAAAAAATCTTACAGCATGTGCTGTATGGGAATTTTATCCATATTTGGTAGTATGGTATCCATCTCCAAAGTCAATTCTAACTTTTCAGTGTAGAAAGCCTACAAAGATAAAGTATATGGGATAGTACAACTAACACTCAGTATTTGTAAACTGTATGATGTGAAACAAACTAATAGTCAAGGCATAGATATATCTTATTGATCATTAGAAACAGATTCATCAATATCATAATCAACATATGATATTTCAGTCAAGTATCTTCAATGCCATAACTCCAAAGAAAAGCACAAATGTCTTTTGGTTAGAGCACACAAATTTTTGTAATGATCTTTTTCCAGATGTTACCCCAGAGCAAAATATTGTTTCTGCTAAAAATTTAATGTATCTTTTCCAGTTTTCAGTAATGAATACAGAATTAATTATGTTAAAGCTCCACAGTTTGGCCCGTTGTAAACTAATATAAGCCAAGACTCATCACAATAAACATAGCTACAATAAATACAAATCTAACCAGAAAAACATGGTTTCCAAACCATGGATTATCTATTTCATTAAAAAATAATTTATCATTAAAGTAAAGGATCCTAAAGACCATAAGCTTTGCCCACCTAAGAATTCTACTAACTTTCAGCTTTTGAATTTGTTTCATCTTATTATTTAGTCTCTGCAATTTTCTACACTGGCTCTGACAGTGCTGCCAAAGACTCAGTTAATTTTGACGACCCTGGTTACATCAATAATAATTATAAAGAAATAGCATTAAACCTTTATATGAAGTTTTCAATTTATGTTTTCACAAATAGTGTGTAATTTGATTCTTTTGGTCTTGAAAGTCATTAAGCTCTTTGTGAGGAAGTGATAAAAACGTTCCTATTTATGTTTATATGGTTTTTCTAGACCGTGCTGCCCTGTTTCCTTCCCAGACGTACTGCAGTGCTTGTTGAAGCCACAATTTATTCTTTCTTTTAATTATTTACTAACTGGCATTGCAACTGAAAAGATACACTGAGTGTCCTCACCCTGGGAAGCCCAAGGGAGGCAGAAACTCTATTATTGGAGACAAGGGCAATGCCTCATATTTATTTTCTGCTTACTTACTGCTGTGTGCATTGTACAAGCTTCAGTTACATTTTCACCTTCCTTAACCCAACTCCCTACTTCTTATTCAGGATACTCTGCTAGGCACTTCCTATATGAAGATTCCTTAATGCTATGCCTCAGCATTGCCCTGAGGTGGCACTGATCCAATTCTCCCACACGCTGTTGACATTTAATGTAATGCATATTAACTGTCAACACCACTGGCAGGGCAAAAAGTAAACTATGCTGCCAAAAACATCGTGCTTTTGCCATTTTCTTCCTGAGTGATGAATGTTGCAAATAAATGAATAAGTTCACTATTTGTAATTTGTGTATTATTAAAAATCAAAAATTTAATAGACACATATTAAAGAAAAAAATCTGTAAAATTTTCTCTCCTTGTGGGTTTATTACATATGGTGAGTGATTTTTTGGGACATTTATTTTAACTGATTTAAGACAATAGAATATTCAGGAAAATCAAGATTGTGTCTAGAGACAAATAAAGAAATATTCCTTAAAATGCTTATAATGTATAATTTAAACAGGCATGATGAGTCCTCCTAAGTGACACACCTTCATTGATTATCCTTAGCATCTGAGATGGAAGTCTCACCAGGGGTCTAGGCTCCCCCAAACATTTATTACCATTGGGATTTTTTGTTTCTGCCCCTTAACCCTATTTCCTTCTTTTGTTTTCCTGCTTAGCTATGTGCCATGGAACACCTCATAAATAAAACAAAAGCAAAATTGTACAATGTTAAGTACTTTGTGATGCATTCCTCTCACCTTCTAGACTCAAATGAAACATGGCATTGCCCCAGAAGACTCAACTCCCCGAGCTGCCTGCTTTCCTAAAGAACAGGCTTCTCACCATCCACAGTGGGAAGAGGAGGCTATTAATGGACTGAATGTTGGTGTCCCCCTGAAATTCATATGTTGATATTCTAACCCCCAGTGTGATGGCTTTAGGAGCAGGGGCTTTGGAGATTTAATTAAATCATGAGGGCTCCACCTTCATGGGATTATTAAATCTCTAAATGGAGTGGGATTAGTGCATTTATAAGAAGGAAGCCTGCATAAATGAGATTAGTACACTTATAAGAAGAGAGATGCAGAGCTTGCTTCCTTCCTTTGCTGTATGCCATGTAAGAATACAAGAGGGTGGCCATCAGCAAACAGAAAGAGGAGCCTCACCAGACATTAGGTCTACTGGCACCTTGATCATGGATTTCCAGCCTCCAGAGAAATGGAAAATAAATGTTATTTAGGCCACCTTGTGTGTGGTAACTTGTTACAGCAGCCTAAACTGACTAAGAGGCCAATTCCTTCTTCCCCAGATGGCTTCCAGACAGTTATTCCCCATCTTCCTGTGAAACACACCCTATTCCTTTGGTGCACATGCCACCAACCATTTCTTAATCAGTCTGGAGCACCTTCTCAACGGGCTTTCTCCCCACCCCAATTTCTGCCACTTCCCTGTATTTGTGTCAGTGATGACCTCTTCCTTAATTTCATTTCAGCCATTTATTCTCATGGCCATAGATTATGACCTGGATCTGTGATCACTCAGAAATTTCCTCACCTCTGAAATTATAAAAGATAAAACATCCCAGTTACTTTCCTGTCTGACAATAGCCATCTCTCCATTCAGCTTTCTCACTCCACTACTCCAAAGATCTTGCTGCTTCTCAGAACCTCTAATACACTGACATTTGTTATCCCTTCATGTACTTTAGCCCCTTTCTGCTTTCGCTTTCTTCCCTCTGTGGTTTAGAATGCAAGATCCCTGTATCAATTATGGTGCTGGATATATTCATTTTATACCTCCAGCTTCATTACCTATGCTTGTTCATCTTTCTCTACTATTCAGCCTGTATCAACCAAATAAGAGATGACTGAAAGTACTGGTAAAAAGACTGGTGATAAAGATTAAATTATTTAATGATAGAACTAAGGTTTTTTTTTTTTAAATGTGGGATATAGAATGACAGGAAAGAACATAAGCATTATATGCTCTGAAAAATGTAGAAATTATAACAACTAAAAAAATGGAGGAGACAGGAAAAAGACATTGGAGGCAGAGTAAATTTGCCTATGTCTCATCTGTGGTAGTTGGTGTAAAAAGATATCATGTAAAGCAAACAAATCAAGTAATAAAAGTACAAGAATATTTAAAATCACAAAATCAAACAATAAGAAAGATACTATTGACTAAGACAAGATTACATTTATATGCAAGTAGACAACTGACCTATGTATGAGAATAGAAAGTCCAAAAATAAACCCAAATGCATACCAGAATTCAGTACAAGGTAAAAATGGATTGTCAAATCACTGGAGAAAAGATAGAGCATCCAATAAATGGTGTTGGGACAACTGAATAGTTCTCTGGATCAATGCCTCACATTGAACACCAAGATAAACTCCAAATGAATCAAATGTTTAAATGTTAAAAAAAAAGATACTACTATAACTAAAAATATTAAGATGTTATAATAGAAAATATAAGTAAATTCTATTAATTTTAAAATAAATTATTTTAATTTTTAAGTAAAATTAAAAGTTCCTGGATGTCAAAAGTATCATAATGAATCGAAGGCAAATAACATGATAAGAAAGACTATTTACAGCTTATATCACAAAGGGATGATATCTCCAAAATCGAGAAATTGAGAAGAAAATGGCCAAAAACCCAATGGAAAAATGGACAAAGTATATGATTAACAGTTTACAGAAAAGACATAAAAATAGTTCTTAAAAATAAGAAAAGATGCTCAATCTCACTAATTATGCAAGTGATGCAAATTAAACCTGCACTGGTATACATTTCCTCTCTCACCAAAATGGCAAAAATCCAAATATTCGATTATATTTCATGTGGTAAGACTCTAGGGGAAAAAACACTCTCATACACTGTAGTTCAGGATTTTAATTACTATCACTTCCCTAGAAGGCAACTTTGTACTTACAAATGCACATACACTTTGTCCCAGGAAATCATCTTCTGGAAATTAACCTTATAGTTACTTCCACATACATGATATGATGTGTGTATGCAGTTACTCACTTTACATTGTTTGTGATGGTGAAAATTAGAAATAATAGGAAATTTATGGATAAATAAATTATTCCAAGTGTACAATGAAATATAATACAGCCATTAAAGATTAAGGAGGTACTCTTTGTTATCGATGAGCTAGATATCCTGTTTGTCCTTTTAATCCAGGAGTTGACAAACTACAGCCTGCAGGTCAAATCTGATCAATTGTCTGATTTTGTAAACAAAGCTTTATTGGAACACAGCCACGTGTATTCATTTACTTATTGCATGTGGCTGCTTTTGTGCTGCAATGGCAGAGTTGGATGGTTGCAATAGAAACTACATTTCCTTCAAAGCCGCAAACATTTACTATCTAGTCCTTTACAGAAGATATTTGCTGCCCCCTCCCTGATTCATTTTCCATGCTTCTCTACTCTGTTTTCTGCTCCTGAATGTCTACTTCTATGACTGCAACCCGAATGCTCTTGCTCCTGGTTTCCCAAGGAGTTCAAGTCACTGAGAGTCACCAGCAGCAGATCAGAGGGTTGAAGGAGACATAGCTGATCCCTCCTCTTTGGGCTGTGGTTTAGCAGGGGTTTTCTTCTTCATTTTTTATTTTTACAGATTTAGGGGATACAAGCGCAGTTTTGTTACGTGGACGTATTCCATAGCAGTAAAGTCTAGGCTTTTAGTGTACTCATCACCTGAATAGTGTGCATTGTACCCAATAGGCAATTTTCATCCCTCATTCCCTCCCCTCTCCCATCTATTTCATTTAGGATAATGGTCTCCCGGTCCATCCATGCATCAGCGGTTTTCTTCTACCTATGGTCACAACTCTCCATGCAGCTTTTCAGGAATGGGGGTGTGTGTCTTTGGCAGTGGTATGTGGACTGACAAAAAAGCAGATAGAGAGAGGAACAGGAAGAAGATGTTTTACCATAGTTTTTAAAAAACTTTATTTTTTTAGAAAAGTTTTAGGTTCATAGCAAAATTTAGTGGAAAGTACAGAGTTCCCATATGCCCACTGATCCCACACATGCTCAAGCCCCTCAACTATCAACATTTTGCATCAGAGAGGCATATACGTTACAACCAATGAACCTACATTGACACATCAGTGTTACTCAAAGTCCATAATTTACATTGGGGTTCACTATTAATGTTGTAAATTTATTTCCCTGTATTTTTAAAATAATTTTTAAGCCACATGGATGTAATACCTGGTTAAAAATTAAATAAAGTAATCAAATGTTTTAAAATGTTCAAAGTAAGAAACATTCAGTGAAGGAAAGTAACACAATGCTGTAATGTAAAGTGATGGAAACTTAATCTTGGGATCAACCAAGGCTTCCCTAAGGAAACAGTTTCCGAGCTGAGATACAAATTCCTGACGAGGGTAAAAGCACAGTGCATTCGGGAACTGAGATAAGTGACGTGGCTCCAGCAGAAACAGTGAGAGTAAGAGTGATCTGTGATGAAGCTACCAAGGTAGACATGGGTCAGACAAGGCAGTGCCTCCCAGGACTTTGCCATATTATGAGCTTTATCTTAAGAATCACAGGAAGCCATTGATAAGTATGATGGGAACCATGATCAAATTGAAAAGCTCACTCTCACTAAAACTTGGGGACACACTGGAAGATGGCAAGAACAGACATGAGAAGAAACTATTGTAGTTGTCCAGGCAATAGATGATTATAGATTGGATTAGGCTGATGGTCTTGAAGACACAGAGAATAGGATAGATCTGCTAGAGAGCCTCCTGACTTATTAAAGGTACTACTTATTGGTTACTATATTTTTATATAAGTGGGGAATGGTGAAAAATATCTCACCAGCCAGAAAATTACTATCTTGAACCAGGGAAAACTGATGATATGTTCTTTGGGAAAATATCGAATCATATCAAATATATAAAAATATCCTACATAAAAATTTTATTTTTAATTATGTGCCATAACTTGATATTTTATTAATGGAAATGCATGATATTCCCAGAATTACCCAGGCTAGTGGAGCCTCTGCTGCCTTCAACACATAGTTTTCATGGTGGCCTTGGCTAAGGACAGCCTGCAGAATGAAAGAAAAGAGAGAGCTGGAAGATTGACAGGGAGGTTTTATGTACTAGACTGGGAAGGGGACATATCATTTTCACTCCAATTCCAATGACCAGAACTGAATGACAATGCCTTACCTGGTTGCACAAGTGGCTAGGAACCTTCTCTCAGGATTTATTATTTATCAGGATTACCTGATAAAAACCTAATTATATTTTCTGCCATATCATCTGATATTTCTTATCATGACATAATTTTTCTCTGGCCAATAAGCAGAAACAGTGAGTCCAACAGAGAATAGGTTCAAGATTCTCAATGGGCAATCATAGTCTACCATCTGGCCCCAGTGATAAACGTCTTTCCCACATGCAAAATATTCTCATTACCCTCCCAAGGTCAATAAAATCTCATCTTATTACAATATCTGGCTCATGCTTGAAGTACAGGGTCTCGTTATCTCAATCAGCCCCAGTGTAGTTGAGACTCCTCAATGTGATCAACATAAAAGCAACATTTGTCTTAATCTTCAGACCTGAGAAGTTAAGAGACAGTTATCTTCTCTCCAAGCCTTCAACATGTAATACTGAAACATTCTGAAACTGCAATAGACATCCTCATTCAAAAGAGAGGAGAAGGACAAGAGGCACATTGCAGGACATTGGCCCATAGTAATTCTAAAATCTAGCAGGTGCATGTTAGCTTGACTCTGATTAGTGGTCAGTTGTTCCCCCTGGTAGTGATTCTTTGCCATCTCGTCGTCTCTTGGCTCTGTTTCTCTGAGTCATCCTCCTTTTTTGATAAGAAAAATCTGTGTTTTCAGTTGAGTAATTTTCTCAGACTTCTTCATTCCCATAAAAGATTTGAAGCCCTAAAGGCCCTTTTAATTTTGAACTCTCTTTTCCATTGTTAGTCCACGGTAGTGGTGCCAAAAATTTTGAAAAAATTGATATTTTAAAAAAATATATTAAAGTAGTCATCGTGGTGAATAGACTTAGATTTCCAAACTCTTCTTTCAAAGTTTAGTGGTGTTTAAAATATGTATTTAGTATCAATGGCAATTTTTAAATAAATTATAGATTATTTTAGATATACAAGAATATGGAGAATATCATCTGCTTATCTGCCACTCACCTTACAATAAAAAGTTACACAAAGATAGATGAGGCTGTGCACTATGTACCTTTACCCAATACAACTTCTTGCTTTTCTTCTTCCACCTAAGGTATCATATACCTTACTAATTAAAATCATGGAGTGGGTGCATCCCAGATGTACCTCTTTAAAGCTATGTAGCCTTGGACAAATTATTTAACTTCTTTGTGCCTCAATTTCCTCAGTAGTAAAATAGAAATAATAAGTTAATATATAAAAATCATATTATATATATAAAGTCAATAAGCTAATATATAAAAATAGCTGGTACTCAGTATTACATAGGTATTAGCTATTATAATATTATTTTTCAGTGATAGGACAACTAAGTTTCTAACTTGGTCCTGTTAATGAGATAGTAATTTCTTTCCCAATAAGTCAGTGAGAAATGGGAATGAGGCAAGTTTACTTGTCTTTTACCAACAACTTTTCCCAGCCCTACACTTCATAATCTGAAAATACATATTAGTTGTTGTACTGAATTGTTGGAATAACTTCTAGAAATGACTCCTGGTGTATGAGGAAGAAAGTTAAACCTCCCACTGCCTTGAACTTACCCTGACAATGCAAAGGGAATGTACCCATCACTTAGGTCCTTCAGTCTCTACCCATCTCCTTTGGGGTAATCTTTATTTCCCTCTAGGGGAGAAGTTACTGCCTAAATCCATCATCTTACCTTCCTCTCCATGCAAAGTTTCAGATCTGAGTCACTTAATCTGGAGTAGCCCCCCAATAATTCAGCTAGATGTCCATTCCATGATGACTAGCTCCCAAAAACAGTATGAGAAAAAGCACTCCAAGTTCCAAGGTCAAAGATAGCCAGGCTGCCCCTAGAATACTTTTCCTTTTCAACATCAACATCACTATGACTTGTAAGAATATGTTTTATGTAAAACAACAAACTGGTTAGATTAGCATACTTGCACATTTGACATAAAGAATCCATTTCTGAATATTTACATCTAAATGCATACTGGGAAACAGATATTTCCTCAGTTAGCTTGGTGTATCCTTTGACTGGAATTTAAAAATAATTCTTATGGTAATTTACAGGGATAGTATCACATGGAAAATTTATTCAATGTGTAATTCATGAGTGAATCTTATTACAGAAAAAAAAATGAGGCAGAAGAGCCAATGTGCTACAGGATGTCATCAATTTGGTAAATTTTATTTAAAAATGCTTTAAAACATTATAAAGTATTAATAATGTTTGTAAATAATTGGGGAATGACTATGGAAGTTTATTTTCTACTCAGAGATTTGCTGGTTGTCAGGTAGCCTAGGATAATGATTAAGAGCATGAGGTTTGGAGCCATAATCCTTAGATTCAATCCTGGTTATGCCATTTACTTAATAATTCTAGCAGACACTGGCGATGCTCCACTCAGATCCTCTTAGATTTTTCTGGAAGGTTCTGTGTGTATATCATCCTGCTCCTATGTGCTTTTCTTTTAAAGGCATGTGTCTGCGACCTCCTTCAGAGGACTACCCTTGAGGGTGGTTTAAGAGCCTCTTGTCGGACAGAACTGGTAGGAAACTGGAGGTGTTTAGTAGTTCATCCCCCTAGGGGGGCATGGCCATTCCTGATGGAAACAGATTGTGAAAGCCCAGATCTATTGCCTTGAGGTTAGACAAACTCTGTAATTTATGCTCGGAAGATGCCCTCGTGATCAGGCTAAGACTGAGACTTTATGAAAATTGCACCATTGTTTGGCTTCTTCCCCTATGATTTCTCACTTTCTCCATTCCCTTACCCATTAATCCTGGAAACACTTTCTTCATAAATCACTTGCACAAACAAATCCTCATCTTGGGGGCCTTCTTCTGAGAAACCTGACCTAATACACTCTAAATGATCTTGGGTAAACAACTTAACTACTCTCCTAATTCCAGTTTCTTCACTTGTAAAAATGGAGAAATGATAGAGTTGTTATGAGGAATAATATGAGATACAGTTTTTAAAGAACACAGTGCACTCACTGCCTGGCACATGGTTAGCACTACAAAATGTTAACTACCAATTTTGTGGCAAAGCATTTAAAAATTATTGAGGCTAAATATGAGTCATGAATTTCTTTTGCTCAAAATGTTTAGTATTCCAAAGTTTCTGACCTTTCCTTTGACAATAAATGGCTTCTAGCAGTGTTACCTTGTAGATATTTCTAAAAAATATAAGCACATTTAATCTACCCTTTCAAGGTAAAGATGACATTTAAACAAAAAGGGAAAAGCTCATATAACAGAAATATCATTTTGAAAAGGAATAATTGAAATATTTTTATCATTACTGCTGAAGGTAATGTGAAGGACCACTTGTAAATATTTATACTTTTAAATATTTTATAAATGCAGAACAGGATTTTCTGTTTAAAAATTTTCCAAAGAGCTTCAGTGGCTTATTAATTCAATTTTTAAAACATTCACATTTGTATCTAAGTTTGTCCATGAGATATTTTTTCACTATAGCACTCATTAAAACAATTACTGGATAAACTGTCAGAACTTCAAATTGTTTTGTCACAAAGTATTAATCCATGATTTTTAAAAAGATACATTCAATCCTATTGGTTTTAATACTTAATAATATTATTTTAATGAGAGAAAAAAATTATAATAGAAAATATGTAATTTAATATATTTAAAATATGGTTTATCCAATCTTTATCTTGTCCTTACTAAATTATTTATTATATATGGTATATAATTTTGATAAAATAGATGATGAACTGATAAAGAGAAAGAAAGAAATACTTGTACAAATTTTTTTCCTCTCAAAAGTTTGAGTGATTAAAAGTTTTGCGAGGTAGGCTGTTCTTAAAAATTCTGAAGATCCGAACGAATGATCTAAATTTGCTAATCAAAAATAGAGATTATCAGTATAACAAAACAAGACTCAGTTATATGTTGTCTACAAGAGATGCAATTTAAATATGTCATAAAGATTTAGATAGTTGAAAAGTAAAGCAATGGAGAAAGATATATACCATGATAAGCTAATCAAAAGATATCTGGATGAGCTATATTAATTTAAGTCAAAGAAAACTTAAGAATAAGGGAAATCTTTAAGAGTAAAGGAATCAGTTCTCTAACATATAACCATTCTAAATGTGCATGCATCTAACAACAGAGCATCAAAATACATGAGGAAAAACTGATTGAACTGAAAGAAAAAATAAATAAATCCACTATCTTACTGGAGACTGTAATAGTTGGAGATTTCGACACCCCTTTGTCAGTAATTGATAGATCCAACAAACATAAAATAAGTAAGGATATAGGTGACTTGGACATCACTATTAATTAACTTGATTTAAATGACATTTGTAGACTAATCATACTACAATCTTCTTTCTCTTCTATTTTGGGTCAAACTGGCTGGTGATCTGTTGATTTTGTTTATTTTTTCAAAGAACCAACTTTTTGTTTCATTGAGTCTTTGTTTTTTTGGTTTCCATTTCATTTAGTTCTACTCTGACCTTTGTTATTTCTTTTCTTCTGCTGGCTTTGGGTTTGGTTTGCACTTCTTTTTCTAGTTCCTTGAGATGTGACATTAGGTGGTAAATGTGTGACCTTTCTGTCTTTTCGATGTAAGCATTTAAGGTTATGACTTTTCCTCTTATGACTGCTATTACTGTATTCCATAGATTTTGAAAACTTGTGTCTCCTTTGTGGTTCATTCAAGGAATCTTTTGATTTTCATTTTTAATTCCATCATTGACACCAGGATCACTTAGAAGCTGGTTGTTTAATTTCCATGACTTTGTGTAGATTTGAATGTTTCTCTTGGAATTGATTTCTGTTTTTTTTTTTTTTTCCACTGTGGTCTAAGAAGATGTGTGGTGTGATTTCAATTATTCTAAATTTGCTGAGACTTGTTTTGTGGCCTAAGATATGATCAGTATTGGAACATGGCCCATATGCTGATGAGAAGAATGTGTATTCCGCAGTTTTTGAATAGATTGTTCTGTAAACCTCTATTAGGTCCATTTGTTCTAGAGTCCCATTTAAGTCCAGTGTTTCTTTACTGATTTTCTACCTTGATAATCTGTCCAGTTCTGCAGTGGGATGTTAAAGTCCTTGGGAGTTATGATGCTCTTGTTTATTTCTTTGCTTAGATCTAGTAGAATTTCCTTTATGAAACTGGGAGATCCTATGTTAGGTGCATATATATTTAGGATTGTTATATTTTCTTGTTGAATTGCTACCTTTACCATTATATAATGACCATCTTTGTCTTTTTTTTTTTTTTTACCATTGTTGCTGTAAAGACTATTTTATCTGTTATGAGAATGGCTGCACCTGCTCACCTTTGGTTTCCATTTGGGTGAAATATATTTTCCATCCCTTTACCTTGAGTCTGTGTGAGTCCTTGTGAGTTAGATGAGTTTCTTGGACACAGCATATACTTGAGGTGTATTTTTTCATCTATTCAGCCAGTCTATGTCTTTTAAGAGGGGCATTCATTCAGACTGTTCACATTCAGTGTTAATATTGACATGTGGGATACTCTTCTGTTCATCATGTTGGATGATACCTTGTTGCCTTATTATTTTGTTTTTCCTCTTGTGCTATTGCTTTATTAGAGCTGTGAGCTTTAAGTTTGGGATGTTTTTACACTCATGGGTATCTATTGTGTTGTTCCATGTTTAATGCAGTTTTGAGTATTTTCTGTAGGGCAGGTCTAGTAGTGAAAAATTTCCTTGGTGTTTGCTTGTCTGGAAAAGTCTTATTCCTCCATCATTTATGGAACTTAGTTTTGCAGGGTACAAAAATTGTGGCATGCAGTTGTTCTGTTTCAGAAGACTAAAAATGGGGCTCCAAACCCATCTGGTTTATAAAGTCTCTGCTGAGAAGTCTTCTGTTAGCCTGATGGGTTTTCCTTTGTTAGTTAATTGTTGCTTTCATCTTGCACCTTGTAAGATTTTCTCCTTCAGTTTGACTTTCACCAGACTGATGACAATACGTCTTGATGGTGCCTTATTTGCTATGACTCTTCTGGGTGTTTGATTCCCATCTTGTATCAGGATATCTAAATCTCTGGCAATACCAGGGAAGTTTTCCTCAAGTATTCCCTCAAATAGGTTTTCCATGCTTTTTGCTTTTTCTTCTTCTCCCTCAGGGATACCTATAATTCTTATATTGGCTCACTTTGCATAGTCCTGTAATTCCCTAAGTGATTTTTCATTCTTCTTTATTCTTTTTTATGTATCTTCAACTAACTGGGTTAGTTTGAAAAAATTGTCTTAAGGATCTGGAATTCCTTCTTTTGTTTTTTCTAGCCTGTTGTTCAAGATTTCTGCTACATTTTGAAATTCCCTACATGACTCTTTCATTCCTTTAAGTTCTGTTATATCTTTTCTTATGTTGTCTATCTCTTAGTGAATTTTTCATTTTTTTATTCATGTTCTGAATTTTTTTTTTGGCTTCCCTGTGTTGGTTTTCAACTTTCTCTTCAATCTTCATTTATCTTATTTGCATCCATATTCTGAATTCCAATTCTGACATTTTGATAACTTCCTTTGGGCTGATGTCAACAGCTGGAGACCTATTGTGATCCTTTGGAGGTGTTGAAACAAGTTGTTTTTTTATATTGCCTGAGTTCTTATTCTGGCTTCCTCTCATCTGAAATCTATTCTCTAAGCTCATGAGTGATAAACTTGCAGTGGACCTGTTCCTCTGCTGGGAGCTCTCCTACTTAGTGCAAAGAAGGGAGGTCCTTGGATGATGCATTTGTGTCCTACTGTGGAGGACTGACCTTGCCCAAGATGGGTGGATGCACTGTGAGCATTTTACACTGTTGCTCTCCTGCATCTCCTGCCTCACTCTTCCCCTGTAGTTGTCAATGGCAGTCCCTGCATTGCAGAGTGAGTGAATGCCCCACTTTGTTCTGTCAGCAGCCATGACTGTCAACATGAGCTGGCTTGAGAGCTGCTCCACTCAGATCTATCGGCAGCAGTGTTTGTCATCCTGTGCTGGCTTGAGCACAGCCTCACCCACACCTGTGTATGGCATCAATTGTCTGCCCACGCTGGCTTGGGAGCTGCCATACTCAGATATGTGGGTGGTGGTGTTTGCTGTACTGTGTGGCTTAAGCATAGTCCCACTCATGCCCTCTGGAAGTGGTGATTGATGGCTGGCTTATGGGATGTCCACCCACAGATGACAGCATTTGTTGGCCATGCACTAGCTTAAATTAAGCACAGCCCCACCCATGTCTATAGTGATTGTCAGCTCACACTGGCATGAGAGCTATCTGGGGTAGGTCTGCAGGCAGCAGTGTTTGTCAATGCTTGTGAGTTGAGCATATCCCTGCCCACACCTATGGGCAGAGGTGATGGTCAGCCCATATTGGCTTGAGAGCTGCCCTGTTCAGATCCTCCAGTAATGGCATTTGTCACCTTGGTGCCAGATTTAGTAAAACTCCACTCATGTACTTGGTTTTGGTGATTGTCAGTCCACTCCAGCTTGAGAGCTGTCTCACTGGGATCCCCAGGTAGTTGTGTTCGTTGACTGGCTTTAGCATAGCCCCACCCATATCAACAGATGGTGATGACTGTCGGCCTACCTTGGTCCCTAAAGGGCAATAGGGCCACATGGCTCCTGTTCATGGGACTTCCAGTACTATGTCAATGTAGAATAAGACGTATTTATTAATATAGCCAAATATATTTTATTTCTTTGTAATAAGAAACCAAAAGTAGATAAATTTAAACTTTATGTGCAGCAATTTATGTTTCAGTTATTTTATCTTATTGGAAATGACCTAGACATTTAATGAATGTTTATTACTTAATTTAATATAACATACCTTTAACACTTCAAGTTACATTAAAAATTTATTTATAAACATTTACCCCATTTACATTTACCTGATTCACTTATTTTTAACAATTATGTCCATATTACTTTTGAAACCCAAGATATTAGACAAACCTAGTCATCATTTCCAGGTATTTTCCTGCTTACCATTTTTATAGCAAATACCAGGCAGTCATTTAAATAAGAACCTTAAAGTTAAATATATGGGTATTTTGTTGGTAACTCAGAAGATACAACTGTTTCATTAAACCAACAGTATTAAACTAGTCTTATTTATCAAAGAGGTACATAAACAAAGATTATTCTGTTTTTAAATATCTAGCACAAATATAACTCTGTCTGACCAGCAAATCTAGGCAGAAAAAGGTATGCTAACATTTCTGAAGACATCTTCATTTTTATTTTACCAACCAATTTAAAGCCAGCTTATTTATTAAAGATTTACTTAGGTCACATGATCTAAAAGGCATTTGGGTTAACTACTGTATATTTTAAGAATTTAAAATATTAATTTATATGAGTTTATCTCAAGCCAATATAAATAGAATTCTTTAAGGGATTTCTGGCCAACTATGCCAGATTTTACCATGTAGATATAACATACAACATGTGTAAATACACATAAGCACTCGTATACACACAAAAAATCTTATAGCATTCCTTTTACAATTTTAGTCATGAGACAGTAAAAGACAGTAATATAAATTCACCAGTTTATAAAATGATAGTTGGATCCACGTCATATTTCTGACAAAAATGAGACAAGTTAAGGTCACCTCTTTAGATGATGGTTAAAGCTTTTTACTAATATTTGTGGAGAAGACCTTCCAGATTTTTCATTTGTCCTTGATAGGTAAACTTATGAAGGCCATGGACCAAATTTTGGGCAGAGTAGTTTCCACAGCAGTTTAAAATAAAACTCTTTTATCCTTTTACTCCCTTTGTAGTCTCAAATTAGATTAGGAGTTAATTTCCTGGTGTTTACATTTCATTGGGATGCCATAAGAAAAACAATCTTTAAGCAAGCTTTGTCCTGTTTTTGTTTTAATTTATAACTACAAGGACAGTTGCAGCAGTGAGTTTTTATCTTGATATAAATGAAAACAAAATTCATCAGATTCCAAGTAGGAAAAATAAAATTAGAAGTTAGCAGCCTCCACATGTCAGCATTTCATTCAGACTTTTGATCCTATAGTTGAATTTTCTGAGAGAGTTTGACTAATAGCCATTGAGCTCTAAATATTTTTGGATGTAATGTGTTCATCAGTTTAAAAATGTGCATAATAACAGGCCATAATATTTAGCCAACTAGAGTCCCAGAAAACTTGGTATGCCTTAATATTTGAGAATCCCATTCAATTTCTCATTAATCTTTGAGAGCAAAGTAAACCTTAGTCCTTTTATGAAAATTTAAAGAGTATACTCACCAGAAAGACAAAACATCTTTGTAACAGAAATGACATCACAAAATGCATAAAGTTTTCTATTACCCTAAGAGGGATGTACAGTCCTTTATTAAGATGGCCTTATCCAAATCAAATCCCAAATAAAGTCAGCAGGGAGCTTCTATCAAAAGGAGAGAGGTTCAGCCTAAGAGGCTGAGGCAAGGGAAAGCTTTTAAAGGCAAAAGGGAAAAGTACACCTAATTTGTTTAAAAAAAAAAAAGAGAGAGAGAGAGAGAGAGAGAACATTAGTTACAGGGGCTTATTGCAGGAGCTGATGCCAATTCATTAGTGAAGATAGTGTGTCAGGCGAGTGCTCTTATATATCTGGCTAGATGTCCTTGTGACTCATGTAGCAAGCTGCAGTTTGAAAAGTCCTTGGTAAAAGTTCTTATTACAGGCATGTGTGTGTAAGAGCATTTAGAGAGTCTCTGTATAGTACTTATCATAGGCATGTGGGCATATCTGCCCTCCCTTCTCAGCCTCCCAGCTCTATTTATTTATTTTTGTTAGAGTTTGACACAAATGACTCCAATTTGGTTCTGACAACTTTTACATAAGTCACAGGTAGAAGGGGAGAAATTAAAACCTCACCAGTCTGACTCATAGTCAATATTCTTATGAACAACCTACATTGAACAGGGAGGCAATTTTGATCTCTAATAGCCCAGGAGGTTGCCCAGACTCCTAAACCAAAATCCATTCTTTTTAAACTTGATTTCTTTCCTAAATTGGATGCCATTTTCCTTAATAGTCCACATGTATCTTCTGTATTCTTAGGGATCCAGTAACCTTTCAATGGCCTTTTATCCTCCAGGCTGGACTTAATTTCCATGGTTTTAAGACAAGAAATGAGGCAGAAGTCTCTAGGCATCACAAAACCTAGAAACCAAGGGGTCTGAGATCTCTTTATTCTATATTAAAAGCAGCATTATGCAACATTCAATTATTACCACAAAGACTTTAGCACTTGGCTTGCTTTTGAAAAAGTTTTGTTTTTTATCAGAGAATAAATGGGATACCACTTCACTCCCCAACTTTTAGAGGAGGAAAACAAAGACTTTGTCCTCATCTGGGTATTTTCTTCAAAAGTGGGACATGTTCTGGTCCCTTTAACAACCTCCTTCCCCAACTGCAACAGAAATGATTGGCAGTGATGAACCCTAATCACAACTCATTAGCTCTTTGAGAAGAGTTCTTTAGGCAGATCTCTCTACTTACTTAATACCAACATTTTGAAAGCAAGTTGACATAATTTTTGGACAAAAATTATTCACAGGAACATTAAAGTACTGAAGATTCTACTCATTAAAGTAAGAACTCACAGTTCCTGGTGTGACTAAATTGAGAACAATATCTAACAGTAACAATGAACACCCACCTTCCTGTTTCAAACATAGACTCTTAGGACCTTGCCCTAAGTCTTCTGAATCAGAATCTCTAGGGAAATCTACATTTTTAGCAAACAACTTAAGGTGATTCTTTTGCACACTACAATTCGAGAAACCTTTTCTTGGGTGAATGCTTTACCGAATGTCACTGAATGTACTAAGAAAAATGTGGTGTGAATGAAACAGTGAGTGCCTAGGGAAAAACAGCTGGAAGGCATTGTGCTTATTCCTCTAAGCTTCTAGCTAATATCAGTCCATGTTTCGGGTGAATATTTTGGCTCAGTAGTAAGTAATTATTTTATCCAGACTTTCAACCTTGTTTTAATTGTTGACAACTATTAATGTTAATGTTAATATTGATGGTCAGAAGTTGAGAGGAATGAGATAACAAAATCAGTTTCTTTAAACTCTACTTTGTGATTTTCTGAGTATATTTTTAAACTTCATAAAGTAAAAAAAAATATTCCCTCTCTTCCATCTTAACCATGGATTGTTGTAAAATAAAATCATTTTTATGCATATATTCCATGTTTGGGAAAATATGAGGGCTACCCAGTTGATAAGAGTTGTAAAATAGCAAACATAAATGCTTATCCAGATGAAAAATATTTGTAAAACAAAATTCCAAAGAAATTCATTTGGGAAATTCCCATATTTCAGTCATATTGCAAACTCACTATTGGATGCTCAAGTTCAAGTAAGAAAAAATATTGTGGAGAGCCTGTCTTGACTATCAGAACTAGTAATGAAACATATACTGGAATGTGCTTACTCAGCTATGATTCTAGAGAGTGGAGCTTATGGTTACTTTGGGAGACATCTGTCAAGAATTTTAACAGTGCAGAGGTTCCAAACTTTCTCAGTTCTCTGTGTCCTTGGTGTGTCAGTAATTCTTTCACTGTGTCCCTAGGTCAAAAGTAGTACTTAACACTTCAATTTATAAAATAGTTAAGTCCGGGCAACTTGGTAATAGTTATTCAACACCATTTGACATATGTTACTTTTCCTCTTGAAAGTGTAAAAAAAATCCTTCAGTTTTCTCTGTATATTCATTGTGGCACCCCAGGGCCCCTTGGCACAAATATGGGAACCACAAAAACACTGTTTATAGTATTTGTTGCTCTCTTCTTAAAAACAGAGCATAGGTGAGTATGACCAAATCTGTATATACTCATTATAAACACTTGTATGATGATGTTTTATAGAAATTTCTCCTTAAACTCAACTGTTAACCAAGGTCCAGCACAACATTGAACAGTACAGAGCACAAGTGATGCTCTATACTACTGACTTGAAATAGTTTCTTCTATCCTACTGACTTGAAATATTTTCAACTACTGCACTCTCATTCCCTTCTCCTTCACCTCAAGAAACCCAACATATTCAAAACTATCTTCCTCTTTCTTCTATATTCCTAATCTTGGTGAATGACACAACCATGTACCTTCTAAGCTGGAAACCACGTGGTTTTCTACACTTTTCCTTCCCCAGCCACATGTCCCACCTACACTGGTGGCCAAGTCTTGTTGGTTCACCTTCCTTTAAAAGCTTATATCCACCCTGACCTTTTCACCCTCAGTGGTAGTCCATTAGTTCCTCCCCATATAGACTGATATAAAAGTTTACAGTCATTGGGTCTTCCTGTAGCCAATTCTCTCTCTTCAATGTATCATTTTTATTGCTACAGTGTCTTTCTGAAAACAGACATCTGATTCTCTCACTCTCTTGCTTAAAGCCCTTCAATGGCTTCTCACTGTGCTCTACTGATTGAGTCCAAATTCTCTAGCACTGGACATGCTATCTCCTAGGCTTCATCTGTAGGAACTCTGGGCACTGCCCTCCTTCCATCACCTCTCCCTGTGCTGTGACCCCACTTGAACCCCACTGCCAACTACACTGAACCACTAATAACCTACTGTCAGAGGCCAGGCTATGCCAAGCCCTCGCTTTTTTGCTTCTCTGCAAGGAGACCTTTTTTCCACATGCTTCCCACTTTTCCACTTAGGATTCTTTCTTTGAAAAAGACAGATGTAGTATAAGTATTTTGGTAAATATGTCCTTTTCTGAAACAATATGGCTCATAGATAATAAGCATAAGTGCTCTAATTTATTACACATGCTTCCCATGAGTATTTACTAGAAAAAAAATCATGCTTCTAATTTATAAATTAATCAATAGCAATCCTTGTCCTGAGAGTTGATGCAAGGAAACAGTTTCACATTGACCCTTCACCCCTGGACACAGAGACCTCACTAGGAGTCTATAATCTGATTACATCTCTGTCTTGTCTCTCAAGCCAGCCAAGATGGTTAAATGGTCATTTTCAATTCAATAATCATTTGATGAGCACTTGTGCTTTGCCAGTCACTGTGGGAATCAGCAATGGGAATACAGACATGTGCCAGCCAGACCACATCTCACTTTGTTAGCAGGGATAATCAGTACAAAGAGTGGAAAGTTCTTGAGAAATGCCAAAGTTAATTCAAGAAAGTGCAAAAACATTTTATCACCCATGAAAAAAAAACTGTTAAACATTTCCTTTAGAAACCTAGATTTGTTTATACATTTTGAAATAAGTAGTTGGAGAAAGAATATTCCTTTATAATTCTATTTTTATAAGCGAAATGTAAATGTAAGTTAAAGTTGTAGCTTCCTTGACTCAATTATGTACACTCTTGGTAGAATGTTCTTTTCAAACCACAAAGGTCACATATATCCTAGGCACCAGGGCATGTAGGAAGAAATAGTTTGAAATACAGCTTTGTAAACTGAAATTGAAAAATCATGACAGAAATCATAAATGCCTCCACCTGTCCAACTGGAATTTTAGATGCTTTAAACATCATCTCTCCATCCTTCCTACCTCTGTAAGCACCATTCTACTCTCTGCTTCTGTGAGTTCAATTGATTTAGATTCTGCATATAAATGAGAACATGCAGTATTGTCTTTCTCTCTCTGACTTATTCCACTTAGCATATTGTCTCTAGCTTATTTCACTTAGTTCTCTAATCCTGCAGTCCCCAATTCCCAGGCATTCGTGGCCTGTTAGGAACTGGGCCGCACAGCAGGAGGTGAGCGAAGCTTCATCTGTATTTACAGCCCCTCTTATTCGTATCACTGCCTGAACTCAGCCTCTCCCCGCTCCCTTTGCCCTCCCTCCCCCGTCCATGGAAACATTGTCTTCTGTGAAACCAGTCCCTGGTGCCAAAAAGGCTAGGAACCACTGCTTTATACCATACACTTCAATCTAAACATTAATTCCTGTAACAATAATTCAGAGCATTGTCTCACTAGCATTAGTCAGTGTGACTCAACCAGTAGGAGGAAGGCCTCCGTACACTTTCTTCTTTGCCTTCTGTAATGGCTGATGATGTGCAATTTGCGATGCCACATGTCCAGATAGCATATGTGGAGCGCTGTCCTCCTGAGGCTCCACAGTCAGACACATGATTGTGAGTTTTTAAATTTTTTTCCATTTGAGATGAGACCCTGGAGAGAATGAAGTTATACATTCCTGGCCTAAGACAGATGAAAGGTGAGAAGGCTGAGGGGGTCACACTGGGAATAGTTGTGGGGCAAATCATTTTCAAGGGGTAGCTGATGGGGGGCACCAAAAGTCAGCATCTCCTACCACATGAGCAGGACTTGTTTCTGAGGGTCCCATTTCCATCTGTATTAGAATTCTAACTTACCCACAATAAGATTTATTTTTTACTTTTTATCTTTAATTATTATGGGTACATAATAGTTGTCTGTCTTTATAGGGTACATGTGATGTTTTCAAACAGTCATACAACGTAAATTAATAAGATCAGGGTAATTGAGATATTCGTCACCTCTGACATTTATCATTTCTTTAAGAACATTGCAATTCCACTCTTTTACTTATTTTAAAGAAGTATACCCTAACTTACTGTTGAGTCACTTTGTTGTGCTATCAAATATTGCTCATTCTATCTAGGTATATTTTTGTACCTTTTAATCATCCCCACTTTATTCCCCTTCTCTGCAATAAGATTTCTTTCAGGCTTTGACTCAACAAGCTTATATTCTCATAAACAACTGAAGTGAAAGGAAAAATATATTGATCCTAGCTTCATATCATGAAGTAGAAAAAAAATCTGTAAGAGTACAAAATCTCTAAAATATTCATTGTTAGCAGACAGAAGGGAAGAAGCTGAGATAACCATAGCAACATTGAAACATATAAGCCATAAATTCTGCAAAGTAGATAAGACAGCAGTGGCTGATTACTATCGAGGGAGTATGACCATTATTCTAAATTAGACTCTTAGCTTGAGATTCTGAAGTTGATTCTTTTCTTTGAATATGTTGATTAATTTAAAAAGTAACCAGGTTGAGTATTTATAATATGATTTTTTTTAAGTAAAGACTTCATAATCCATGTGGCTTTGGGAAGAGACATATAAATTAGCCACTGAAAGTTTATTTTCTTTGCTAAATAAAGAGCCTGCAGTTAGGAATTGAAAACCCAGTTTAATAAGGTCATTATCTTTGTGTCCTGGTTCTCCTGCTACATCAGTGGGTGCAGGGACAAAAACTTATGGAAAAATTAGCATGAAGGAGACATTGTAAACAAGTTTAAGTTTCTTTCATCTGAATTAACTTAGATCTATTCTGAAGAATATCTTGCTCACTTCTCCATGCCGTTTCAAATCTTTTACTGTCTTTAGGTGGCTGAAGTCCTACCTTTTCCATGAAACTCTCCTCAATTTACTAACCCACCTTAGGTCTCTCTTCTCTAAACACCTGTACATAGTACGCACAGTCCATTCCATCTGAGGCAGCATTAATTACACCAATTACCTTGGGCCGTGGAGGCCTATGAAGAATTGAAATGAGGGCACTGGAGTTGGGCAAGTAAGAATATTTCAAACCCCCCAATCCCAACCCCTTCCCATTCTCAGTTTGGCCTTCACTTGTCTCTCTTTTTTTCCCTAGAGAAGTATCTTTGAGAATGATTAAAACACTAACACCTTATATTCTTGGAGAAATTTCACATCCTGTTTGAAATCAGAAAATTTCACAGTCTTATGCAAGATAAGCAAATAGCCAATGATAGAATGTCTGAGTTTCTCATTCCTCTGGTCAGAACCGTGTGCCTCAGGTGTTTGTCCCATGTACTGATGATGGCACTGGGAAGGGGATCTGTCTGAGTATCAGTATCATTGGCACCAAGGTGTCAGTGGCACCCTGATTCAGATTGGGGCTGATTGAATGTGACTGGCCAGCATAACAGGGATCCACCTATCAGGGAGCCTTGAAGTCCCCAGATTATATGAACAAAGCAAACACCAATGCTTTCTTCTCCCCTTCTGGCAATGACATCCATTGCTTATAATAGGATACGGGTCATGATATTGGAAGGAAAAGAAAAAGAAAGTCATGATGAAGAGGAACTCTATTCTATATAAAAATTCTAAGGTTCATGAGTCTATAGAAATTTGTATTCTTCATTGCCTTAATCTTGTGGCACTAGAAGATCACCACTACTGTGTGACAGCACAGAAGTGGGAATGATGGCTGTCCCAGGATTAACATCTTTCATCATTCTCTGATAAGCATTTATCCTTTCATGTTTCTTATGTAAAATATACCTTCCAATCCTGATTCTTATCATAAACTTTAAAAATGGGGATACTATCTCTGTTATGTTAATAGAGTCTTATCCTTAGCAGAGTATAGGAAACATAGTAGGCATCCAAGACATGATTACAGTTGATCAAGGATAAGGTGATAAATTTGTAGCAACAACAAAAATATTCAATCTGATCTCCAAATCCTTATTTTAAGTTTCTCATATATAATAGTTAAAACTCAAGAAATGTTTAAATTTTGATATGAACCTATGGATAAGGGTATTGTCAGAGTTGGAAAATCTTTCCCATTGTCTCACAAGAGTGCTCCAGCTTTATCATAGGAAATAGAAGGATCCTTACATGAAGATGGACCATTAAAATAGAACATGGGGATTGCTGGATCAAATAGTAGGTCTACTTTTAGTTCTTTGAGAACTACTTAGAGTAAAAGAAGTCATTTTATCAAAAAGACAATTGTACTCAAATGTTTATTGATGCACAATTCACAGTTGCAAAAGTATGGAATTAACCCAAATGCCCATAAATTCATGAGTGGATAAAGAAAATGTGATATATATATATATATGTATATATAGGTGTGTGTGTGTGTGTATATATATATATACACACACACACACACACACACTGTGGGGTACTACTTGGCCATAAAAAGGATGAATTAATGCCTTTTGCTGCAATTTGAAAGGAATTGGAGACTGTTATCCTAAGCGAAGTATCTCAAGAATGGAAAAACAAACAACACATATACTGTCTAATAAATTGGAACTAACCAATGGGCACACGTGTGCACAAAGGAAAGCAAAAGTCACTGGAGATCAAGCAGGGGGGAGGGGGGAGGAGGTGAGGGGCAAAAACCCACCTAATGGGTACAGTGAACACTATTCAAGTGATGAGCACATTTATAGCCTTGACTCAAGACATGTAACAAAAACATTTGTAAGCCCTTAATATTTTGAAATAAAAAGAAATAGAATAATGGCCTGGAAAGATAAATATTAATGAAGGATCTTGTAAAAATCCATGTAATTATGAAGATTAGGTGGATAGAGTAACTTCTTCACCAGATCTTTGAGGAATAGAGAGTATTGGGACCAATTTTTATCAGCAGAAGAACATTATACTCCCATTGATACAGTATTTTTTTCACTAATAATATACTCCCATTAAGTCTGAAAAAGTGGGGTTTCAGAAAAAACTGTGGAGAAATATTACTTTTTAGAGTGCATAATAAATGGATAAAAGGGTTTGATATTTGTTAAAGACTTCATATAATTTTTAATTTAATTAATTAATGTGGAAATTATTTCTCTCATTTAGAAACAAGACAATAGAGATTCATAGAGATTACGAGACTTGTCCAAACTGGTAATGAAGAACAATTCTGAGGGTTGATTTAGTGATTCCAAGTCTAATTTGTTTTGTGACAGATACAGCTACCCAAAAGTTATTGTCCCCAAAGATGGTTCACCCTAGACACATAATTATATGAACAGAGGTTTTGGATAATTTTCTGAAAGATAATTCCAAAATAGGTTCTTAAGGAAATTTAGGAATCTAGCATGAATATATTTCCTTAATTCTTTTGCAGGTGATGTCGCAAAGAGAAGCCATAATTTCCCTTAAAGCATGCTTTGGTACTACTGAGAAAGAATGAGTGGCATGATATCGTTTGTCCATCACAGGATGGCATTTGTAATGTTCCTAGAAAGGATAGTTAAAAATAATCTTTAGAACTTTTTCTAGATGAAGTCAAATCACTTCAGTGGCACCTTAGACAAATTCCAGGCATAAGTCTAATTATTAGAAGAAAGAGCAGGGGTGCTACAGCAGGAGGAAGGGTATAAAATTGAAGGAACCCTCACTGCTGGATATTGATTTGTGTTTGCTCTTTAAGGCAACATGAGTGTGGGGGAGTTTTCTTAATACTATATTAGGATGCTAGAGTCCAGATTTCTTGCTATTGTTTCTGTTGTATATTCTAGAGGCTTCTGGGGCCATGCAATTTGGAATCATCTGATTCCCCACACTTTCCATTTATCTTTGGTGCTTTCTGTTAAAAATTTATAGTTTCTATCTTCCAAAGTCTTCATTTTAGTTATATTTGGAAAATCATCACAGATGGCATTATAAAACTTAATGCAATACAGGAAATAGCTGTTCTATTATTTATTTAGCACTCTCAATAGTGCATTGGGAGTTCCCTTCCTATTCAGAGCTCTCCTCCCACACCCCACCACTGTCCTTGCTCTGTTCAGGAAATATTCTATCAAGAACCCCAGATTTACACAGTTTTAAGCTTGGAGGAGGCCCAAGGGCTCCTGAATCAGCCCCGGGATGGATTTTACCTCCTACTGAGTCCCCAGAGAAGAATATCTCCTTGTCACATGCCCTTTGGGGGTCAGAAAATGCTATAGCTCATTTAGTGCTATTTTCTGTTTGTTTTTTATTATAAAAGTAATACATATTCATTAGAACATTTTGAAAATGCTAAAAAAAGAAAACAAGAATAAAATTAAAACCATGAATTAATCTCACCACATAGAGATAATCACTGAGAATTTGTGGATGGATGTTTATCTAGTCTTTTTGTTAGACATTATATATAATTTTCTACAAAATTGAAATCTACTTTACATATCATTCAATATTGTTCTACAAGGTGAATTTTAGTGGCTATTTAATATTCCATAATATGGAAAATACACATAGCTTATGTAACCAAGGCACCTAGTGTAAGACATCTAGTTGATATGACATGATGCCATTTTGACCCTATGATCTTTCCCCACTAGGGTTTGCCAGGTACAAGAACAGAAGCATCATATTTGCAACTGCTAAGTTTAAAAGCCTTGGCCTAGGCATATAGAGTATATGGAAGAAAGATATTAAATGGATACTTGTTGAGACAGCAACTCCTGATTACTGAAACTGGAAAAAGAGTGACTTATTTTATTTTATTTTAGTTGTTCACAATATTATGTGGTACAAATGTTTTGGTTACATGGATTGCTTTTGTACTGCTTGAGTCAAATTTTTAAGTGTGCCCATCACCCAGATATGGTGCATTGTACCCATTAGGTATGATTTCATTCATCCTCTCCTCCTGCCTCCCACCTGCATGATTTCCATTGAGTTTTACTTCCATCTGTGCACTGAGTGCTGATCTGTTAGTTCCAATTTAATAGTGAGTACCTGTGGTGTTTGTTTTTCCATTCTTGCAATACTTTACTTAGGAGAATGATTTCCTGTTCCATCCAGATTGTTGCAAAAGGTATGAATTCATTTTTATGGCTGAGTAGTACTCCCTGGTGTGTATATGTGTGTGTGTGTGTGTGTGTGTGTATGTGTGTACATACCACATTTTATTAATCTACTCATGAACTGATGGGCACTTGGGTTGATTCCACATCCTTGTGATTGTAAATTGTGCTGCAATAAGCATTCTAGTGCAGGTGTCCTTTTGATAAAATGGCTTTTTTTCCTTTGGGTAAATACCCAATAGTAGGATTGTTGGATCAAATGGTAGGTCTACATTTAGTTCTTTGAGGAATCTCCATACTACTTTCCATAGAGGTTGTAGTAGTTTGCAGTCCCACCAACAGTGTGTAGTGTTCTTTTCTCTCTGCATCCATGCCAGCATCTGTTGTTTGGGACTTTTTGATATAAACCATTCTCACTAGAGTTACGTGATATCTCATTGTGGTTTTGATTTGCATTTCCCTGATGATTAGTGATGTTGAGCATTTTTCATATGTTTGTTGGCCATTTGTCTATCTTCTTTTGAAAAGCTTCTGTTCATGTCTTTTGCCCACTTTTTAATGGGCTTGTTTGATTTTTTCCTTGCCGATATGCTTGAATTCCTTGTATTAATAGATTCTGGTTTTAGCCCTTTATCTACTGTATAGCATGCAAATATTTTCTCCCATTCTGTAGGTTATCTGTTGCTCTGTTGATTGTTTCCTTGGCTATGCAGAAGCTTTGTGATTTAATCAAGTTGCATTTATTAATTTTTGTTGTTGCTGTGATTGCCCTTGGGCTCTTCTTCATAAATTCTTTGTCTAGGCCAATATCTAGAAGAACTTTTCCAACATTTTCTTCTAGAATTTAGTGACTTTGAAATAGTGAAAACATTTCTTTTTCTTAGGTAACTAGAAGTCTGGAAGAGACTTCTTGGGGCTGTTCAAACAGTTCCATGATACAATCATGAATCTAGGCTCTTTTGCTCTTTCAATCCAGCCACCTTTGCCCATGCTTATCTTCTGATGGTTATTAAGGGTCTGATATATGCTTTTGTTCTAGGTAGGAAGAAAGAAAATAGCAAAGTAAGGGAGAGAAATTGTATGCCAGCCAAGTTGGCACCCTTTAAAGGATTTTTTTCCCAAAGCTCCAGCAAGCAACTTCCGTTTATATCTTACTGAGCAGAACTTACTTGTTTAATCACTTTTACCTGCAAGAGAGGCTGGGAGATGTAGTATTTTAGCTGAGTACATTGCTGCCACCACTATCTCTCAATAATTAATTACATAATTAAAGAAGACATGGTAATTAGATATTGGCTAGGCAATTAGCTACCTAAATCAGACCTTCTCCCCTAAAAGTGTGATCCTGCCTACCCTCTGGTTGTATCTATTCCTCCCTGTGAAATGCCTTATTGAAATCTAAATATAAAATGTCAATGAAATACTACTAATGTACTATTGTAATTATAATCCTTCTATAAAGACCTGCAGATGTCAGCAAAATTTATGGAATTTGCATGAATTTATGAATGACCAGAATAGTGGTCTCAAGAAAGGGGGTGACTATCACTTAACATTTACCATTTGAAAACAGACACAAAGTAATTGAATTATCTTTCACTACTATTTTTTTTTACATTTACAGCTATATTCTTTAAGCAAAACAATAGCTGCTAAACTAGATAAAAACTATAATTAATGTGTAAATATTTTAAATACCATTTAAAGGGAAGAAAGGTATTTTATTAGTCTGTTAGGAATAATGTTTATTATTACATTAGACAGAAACACTATTCTAGATACAGCATTTCTTTGTGGTTAAGCTAGCACCATTTCCTCCAAATGTACTCTCTAAAACAGGAATGTTTCCTGAGTTTTCTGTAAAAGCTGGGAAATTAATTGGTTATAAATTGCCAAGTAGATTAGCTAAAAGCTACAGTCCATGGGCGTCTGCTATTTCCACACTTAACTAGAGGTTTTTAAGCAGAGCTGTTTTAACCATAAGGGTACTTGACATGTGAACCCATTGTTAAATTACACTTGTCATGTTTCAGTTGGGATTAAAAGCATAGTAGAGAAAGAGGATGATAGAATACACTTCCTGGACCTCTTGTTCTCATGGGTAAACAAACTCCTTCCCATCAAAATCTGATTTAAGTAATGTACTCAGGAAAAGCTGACACTACTGCTACTAATAATCATAACCTTCTTTCATTTTGATGTCCTAGGCATTGTGCAAGGAATGTTAATTCACCATCTCTAACCCTCACAGCAAAGGTATGGCAGAGACATTATAATCTCCATTTTACAGTTATGGAAATTAAGGTCAGAAAAGTTGTGCCATTTTCCCAATACCAGGTTCAAACTTATGGACACGAGTCTCCAAAGCCCAGCCTTCCAGAACACTTCTTGCCTTATTCAAACTCCATTCTAGAGGCCCTCAGCCACCATACTGAGTACTTGTTATTTGTCTTGTATGGTCATAAAGAAGCCCTGGATTTGGAGTTAGAAGGTCCAGATGAGAATCTTGACTTGATTTGCCACTTAACAGCTATATAAGCCTGGATTTTTCTTTTCACTTCTACAAGCCTCGGTGTCATCATCTGTATAATGGGCAGTATAATATCTAGGAAATATTAACAGTCATATCTATCATATAGAGTTGTTGATAGAATTTAAAAAGATAATTTATGTTAAAGACTAGGAACATAGCAGGTACTCAACAAATATTGTTTGAATCGTGTACTCATCTCTGCAAGGAGAAAAGAGGGAAAGACACAGAGCAAATATTGATAGAGTTTATGATCTAGTTCAATGACGTATTAGAAAAGCCAACATAGCAGAGGTTAATTTATTTGATTAACTTGTTATGTGAACTTGTTTTGTCTGCAGTAATAGAATACCAATAAACTGGGTGGCTTATAAACAGGATAAATTTATTTCTCACAGTTCTAGAGGCTGGGAAGCCCAAGATCAAGGTGTCAGCAGATTTGGGGTCTGGTGAGGGCCTGCTTTCCGATTCATAGAGAGCTGTCTTCTCGCTGTCTCCTCGTGGGGAAAGGCGTGAGGGAGCTCTCTAGCCTCTTTTATAACAGCATTCATCTCATTCATGAGGAGTCCACCCTCTTGACCCAATCACTTCCCAAAAGCTCAACCGCCTAATACCATCACCTTGGGGATTAAAGGTTCAACATATAAATTTTGGGGGGCACAAACATTCAACCATAACATTTGATCACTGTCTGTGTGATAAAAATGAAGTTTAAAGGAAAGGTATTTAAAAGAGATAAGTTTTATTGGGGCAGTGTAACATAATGGAAAAATCCTAGCTTTTTGCATTAGTGGGTAGGGGAGCCAGGATTTGAACTCAGGCTATAAATTTCAGTGTGAACTGCATAGGGTGGTGGGGGACCTGTTGGCAGCAAAAAGGTGCTGGTGACCTGGGGTTTTAGAGAGACAGTGGTCCTGAAAGATGGCATTAAAAAAATGCCAACTCTTAAATAATTTTTAAGAGAGACAGAGTTAACAGGATAAAGTATTTATAAAAATTTGGGTTCTCCAGAAACAAGCATTGAGAAAGAGTTTGGGGGAAAAGCTATTTATCAGGGATCAACACCAGTGGAAGAGAGAAGAAGCAGGATTGAGCAGATGGTGAAGTTAAGTTGAGTTCAACTGAATTCGAAGTGTTGGCAAACCCAGCAAGTATGGCTTGTCAGATTGTTCTACATCAAGTAGAGTGGCCAGGCCTTTATGTCTCTCACCAAACAAAAGCAGCCTTGGGAAGGGTATACCCCAGTTGGGATGGTTCTGGATAGACTCTAAAAGAGTTAAGGACTGAAGGCTGCCTTCTGTTTGGGGAAAATCCCTGGACAGCATAGAACAACCACCTCCCAAACTGAGAGGGTACCAAGGGACCAACGTTATAATTAAATGATGCAGACAGGTCCAGTTTAATGAGTTAGATGAGTTTATTAAAGGTTACTCACAAGGGCACTTGTGCTTGGGTGGCATAGAAATTTCTTCCATAGGAGCTTTCTTGCAGGCAAATCTGCACCTGCCCATCCTGTGGTGTTACCTTAAATCCCTTCCCAATGAGTGATGCACAGCTTTCACATTGTATCATTGCTTGTTCAGTGAAGAAACTGGACAAAGGGCAAAAAATGCCCTTTTGGAGTGGATATTCTAGTGGTTTTAAAGTTCTCTTTATTATAAGAAAAAGCAATGAAGTATGAATTTAATCAGTAAAATTTCTTAGCTAAATCAATTCTGCGATACTGTTTCAAGGCAGAGGAATTTGATATTGAGGGTGCCAGAGAAAATACATCATATCCTAAAAATAACTTGACAAATTATTTACTGGGCCATATCATAGCATCCACGCACTGCACAGACAGTAAGATATTCTTTCCACCTTTTGCCTATGAGAGCTAATAAAATTACTGACAATCTTTCCTTGCTGACAAAGGCCAGGAAGAAAATTAAAGTCCAGAGGAGAAAAAAATAAAATATGCTTTCAGAAATTTGGATGAAAAACATGTCAATGCTTTTCTCAGTGATTCAGCCAGAAAGTTATTAAAGTCATGATCATAACACAAGATATGGGAACAAACAAAGAATATTTCAGCTCATATCATAGATGCCTCAATATTACATTTTTCATTTCTGCTGTTGTGGTGGGAGGTGGGTGGCTAGAAACTGTTCAGTGAGGCTGTCATTTTAACTACTGTACATCCCTTTTAAATTCAACCAACAACCTAATTGTGCTAGCTAGTTAATTATAACATTAGGTAAAGCCAAGAATATATTTTGAGGGAAAGAGTCTCGGTCCATTAGGATTTAATCACTCAATTTATTTATTTAATTTCAGCTCATCATGGGGGTACATAAGTTCAAGTTATATACAATGTCCATGTCCTGCCCATCCCCCCGAGTCAGAGCCTCAAGCGTGTCCATTCACCAGACAGTTCGCCTGGCACTCACCATGTAGTCATACCTCCATCCCCTTCCCCCACCCCCCACCTCCCCGAGTCAGCACCCTCAAGCATGACCATTCCCCAGACGGTGCACAACGCACTCATCATGTAGGCATACACCCATCTCCTCCCCCCCATCTCAATCTGATATCTAATTGGTACCCTTCCCCAATGTGCATTTAGGTGATGATCAGGGAAACCAATTTTCTGGTGAGTACATGTGATGCTTGTTTATCCATTCTTTGGATACATCACTTAATATAATGGGTTCCAACTCTCTCCAGGAGAACCAAAGAGATGTCATATCACCGTTATGTCTTATAGCTGAGTAATACTCCATGGTATACATATACCACAGTTTACTAATCCATTCGTGGATTGATGGGCATTTGGGTTGTTTCCACATCTTTGCAATTGTGAATTGTGCTGCTATAAACATTCGGGTACAGGTGTCTTTGTTGTTGAATGACTTTTGTTCTTCTGGGTAGATGCCCAATAATGGGATTGCTGGATTGAATGGTAGGTCTATCTGAATTTGTTTAAGGTATCTCCATAATGCTTTCCACAGGGGTTGCACTAGTTTGCAGTCCCACCAGCAGTGTATGAGTGTTCCTGTCTCTCCGCATCCACGCCAACGTGTGTTGTTTTGGGACTTTTTGACAAAGGCCATTCTCACTGGAGTTAAGTGATATCTCATTGTGGTTTTGATTTGCATTTCCCTGATGATTAGGGATATTGAGCATTTTTTCATATGTTTGTTGGCCATTCTTATATCTTCTTTTGAAAAATTTCTATTCATGTCCTTTGCCCATTTTTTGATAGGGTTGTTTGATTTTTTCGTGCTGATTTTCCTGAGTTCTAAATAGATTCTTGTTATCAGACCTTTATCTGATGTGTAGTATGCGAAAATTTTTTCCCATTCTGTAGGTTGTCTGTTTATTTTCGTGACTGTTTCTTTGGCTGTGCAGATGCTTTTTAATTTAATCAGGTCCCATTCATTTATTTTTGTTGTTGCTGTGATTGCCTTAGGGGTTTTCTTCATAAATTTTTTGCCTAGACCAATGTCTGTAAGAGTCTTTCCTACATTTTCTTCTAGAATTCTAATAGTTTCTCCCCTAAGGTTTAGGTCTGTTAGCCACCTTGATTTGATTTTTGTGAGAGGTGAAAGCTGTGGGTCCTGTTTTAGTCTTCTACATGTGGCTATCCAGTTTTCCCAGCACCATTTATTAAATAAGGAATCTTTTCCCCAAAGTATGTTTTTGTCTGCTTTGTCAAAGATTAGATGGCTATATGAGGATGGTTTTATGTTTGGATTTTCTGTTCTGTTCCATTGGTCTGTGTCCCTGCACTTCTGCCAATACCAAGCAGTTTTAATAATCACAGCTTTGTAGTATAGTTTGAAGTCTGGTAAATTAATACCTCCCATTTTGTTTTTGTTGCTTAAAATTGCTTTTGCTAAATGGGGTCTTCTCTGGTTCCACACAAAGCGTAGAATTATTCTTTCTATATCTGTGAAAAATGCTGTTGGTAATTTAATAGGGATTACATTGAATTTGTAGATAACTTTGGGCAGAATAGTCATTTTAATAGTCATGTTGATTCTTCCGATCCACGAGCATGGTATGGTTTTCCACCTATTTACATGTTCTGTGATTTCCTTCCTCAGTGTTTCGTAGTTCTCCATATAGAGGTCCTTTACCTCTTTAGGTAAATATATTCCTAGGTATTTTATTTTGTTTGTTGCGATTTTGAAGGGTATTGAGTCCTTAATTTGGTTCTCCATTTGACTGTTATTGGCATATATGAATGCCTCTGATTTGTGTGTATTGATTTTGTATCCTGAGACTTTACTGAATTCATTGATCAATTCCAGGAGTCTCTTGGTTGAATCCTTGGGGTTTTCTAGATATATCATATCATCAGCAAAGAGTGAGAGTTTAATCTCTTCTTTCCCTATTTGGACTCCCTTAATTCTGCTCTCTTGTCTGATAGCTCTCTCAAGTACTTCCAATACTATGTTGAAAAGTAAGGGGGACAGTGGGCAGCCTTGTCTGGTTCTAGTTCGAAGTGGGAATGCTTTCAATTTTTCCCCATTCAGTATGATGGTGGCTGTGGGTTTGTCATAAATGGCTTGTATCATTTTTAGATAGGCCTCGTCTATGCCTATTTTGTTAAGTGTTCTTAACATAAAAGGGTTTTGAATTTTGTCAAATGCTTTTTCTGCATCTATTGAGAGGATCATATGATCTTTATTTTTGCTTCTATTTATGTGGTGAATTACGTTTATAGATTTGCGTATGTTAAACCATCCCTACATCTCTGGGATGAAGCTCACTTGATCGTGATGGATTATATTTTTGATAAGCACTTGGATTCTATTTGCTAGGATTTTATTGAGAATTTTTGCATCTATATTCATAAGGGATATTGGTCTGTAGTTTTCTTTTTTTTGTTGCATCCTTTCCTGGTTTTGGTATTAAAATTATGTTGGCTTGGTAGAATGTGTTGAGGAGAATTCTATCCTTCTCGATATTGGAGAATAGTTTATGGGCACCAGTTCTTCTTTGTAGGTATGGTAAAATTCAGGTGTGAACCCATCTGGTCCAGGGCTTTTCTTTTTGGGAAGGTTTTTTATTGCTGTTTTGATTTCAGATCTAGATATTGGTCTATTCAGGAATTCTATTTCTTCCTAGTTGAGTCTGGGAAGGCTGTGTGTTTCTAAAAATTGGTCCATTTCCTCCTCATTTTCCAATTTGTGTGCATAAAGATTTTTATAAAATTCATAGATGATGTCGTGTATCTCTGTGGCATCGGTCGTGATTTCTCCTTTCATGTTCCTGATGGAGGTAATTAATTAGAGTTTTTTCTTTTCTGCTCTTGGTTAGCCTAGCCAGAGGTGTGTGAATCTTGTTTATGTTTTCAAAGAACCAACTTTTTGATTTATTAATTTCCCTTATGGTTTGTTTGTTGTCTTTTTCATTCAGTTCTTATTTGATCTTAATAATTTCTCTCCTGCTGGGTTTGGGGTCGGTCTGTTCTTCCTTCTCCAGCTCTTTGAGTCTATTCATTAGATTGTCTATTTGTAAGTTTTCTTTTTGATATAGGCATTTATGGAAATAAATTTTCCTCTCAGGACTGCTTTAGCTGTGTCCGACAGATTTTGATAAGTTGTGTCTTGATTTCCATCTTGATTTCTTCATTTATAAAATAATCATTCAGGAGAAGGTTGTTTAGCTTCCATGACGTTGAGTGGGAATGAGAGTTTCTGTTAGGGTTCATTGTTACTTTTATTCCGCTGTGATCTGAGAAAATGCATGGTATAATTTCTATTTTTTAAAATTTTTTAAGACATGCTTTATGTCCTAGGATATGGTCAATCTTGGAGAATGTCCCGTGGGCTGATGAGAAGAAAGTACATTCAGTGGATTTTGGGTAGAATGTCCTGTAGGTGTCGGTCAAGCCCTTTTGTTCTAGCATTCTATTTAAGTCCTTTGTTTCTTTGTTTATTTTTTGTTTGGAGGATCTGTCCTGTACTGTCAGCGGTGTGTTAAAATCTCCAGCTATCACAGTGCTCTTATCTATCATTTTGTCCAAAGCAAGTAGGGTTTGCTTTATGAATCTGGGTGCACCTAAGTTGGGTGCATATATATTAAGTATAGTTATGTCTTCTTGTTGAATTGTACCCTTCACCAGTATATAGTAACCATCTTTGTCTTTCATTACTTTTATTGATTTAAAAACTAAGTTATCAGAGATTAAAACAGCCATGCCTGCTTTCTTTTGACTTCCATTTGCTTGAAATATTGATTTCCACCCTTTTATTTTCAGCCTAAATGCATCTTTGAAGGTTAGATGAGTTTCCTGAAGACATCAGATACTTGGCTTGTATTTTTTTAACCATTGGGCCAGCCTATGTCTCTTGAGAGGGGAATTCAATCCATTCACATTTATTGAGAGAATTGATAAGTGAGACTGATTTCTGTTCCTCATGTTGGCTTGAATTTCATTATTCTGTTTTCTCACTTGAGCCATTGTGATAACTGGGTTGTTTTCTTCTCATGATTAGTTTTAAATTCGTGGGTCTTTCTTGTGCTGGTCCGTGTGAAGCCCTGTTTTGAGTATTTCTTGGAGAGCTGGTCTTGTCTTGGTGAATTCTCTGAGTTTTTGTTTATCTGAGAATGTCTTAATTTCACTGTCATATATAAAGCTGAACTTAGCCTAGGCTGGGCATTATTTTGTTTCAGAAGACTGAGAATGGGGCCCCAGTCTCTTCTTGCTTGTAAGGTTTCAGCTGAGAAATCTGGTGTAATTCGGATGGATTTTCCTTTGTATGTAACTTGTTTCTTCTTCCTTACAGCTCATAGAATGGCCTCTTTAGTGGAAATTTTTGTCAATCTAATAAATGCATGATGTGATGTCTTCCTATTTGGTATGAATCTGCCAGGGGTTCTTTGAGCTTCTTGAACCTGTATATCTAGAGTTTTGGCAAGACCTGGGAAATTTTCCTCAATTATGTCTTCAAATAGCTTATCTAGCCCTTGCTTATTGTCTTCTTCACCCTCAGGAATGCCAATAACTCTCACATTAGGCTTCTTCACATAATCCCACATTTCTTGTAGGCTCTGGTCATTTCTCTTATTTCTTTGCTCCATCTCTGTGACTGACTTATTTAATTGGAAAGCGCTATCTTTGATCTCTGAGATCCTTTCTTCTGTTTGATCTACCCTGCTCTTGAGACTTTCCACTGTGTTTTGTAGCTCCCTGAATAAATTCTTCATTTCCAGGAGTTCAGTTTGATTTTTCTTCAATATTTCGATTTCTTTAGTGAATTTTTCTTCCAAGTCCTGGATCTTTTTTGTGGTATCTTTGTGTTGGTTATCCATTTTTTCTTGCATAAAATTCAGCTTACTTATGATCCATGATTGAAATTCTTCCTGGGACATATTGCTATTTCGCGTTTGATTTATGACAATTGGCGGAGAATTAGTAATCCTCTTCGAAGGCGAGGTTTCAGCTTGATTCTTTGAACTCCCAGAGTTCTTTCGCTGAGGTCTTCCCATCTGGATCAATGGTTAGGTCCCTTCTTTCAGCTAGCTTTAGGCTGGACAGAGGCACTCCCTGTGGGCGGATCTTGGGCTATGCAGCAGCCCAGGTAAGCTGCCACCTCTGTCACTAGGGGGAGCCCTTCGCGTGTTGTTCAGGATTTTGCTACCTTAGCTGGGGGGCTGCTCCTGTTGGGTCCAGCCCCAGAGAATTAATTTGGCCCGGAAATCGGTTTGAGAGTCTCATCCCTGGGCTGATTTAATTGCAGACGGAAAGTGACTTTTTCCTTGCCTTTTCCTCTCCCGAGGTGGTTTCTGCCTCTCTCTCTGCGAAAGACAGTGGCTAGGGGGAGGGGGATGCCCACGTTTGCCCAGCACCCCAGCTGCTGCGGCAGCTCCTGGGGGCGATGGTCCACCCCGCCCCAATGTCCGCAAGGTCCACGCTCCGCTCCCTTGCAACCAGGGAAGCCCTCAGTGTTCACGCAAAGGCGGAGCTCCTAGTGGGGGACCACGGACCAGGGGATGGAGCCGCCGGGTTCCCAGTCACTCCGCAGCGGCTAGGCTGGGGACCCGGACACTGGCGGCTGCCCACGCGCCGGTCGCTGGCACTGGGGGAGAATGTTCAAGGTCCGGCAGGGACCGGGAGAGCCGGGGTTGCGGGAGCCTGGCCGCCCCGTAAAGGAGACAGTTCGGCATCCCCCAGGTGCCTTTCGCTGCCGCCCAGCGTGAACCCTCTCCCGCGGGTCGCAGTCCGTCCACAGGGCTCTGGGGTCCAAAATGCCCCCCGCTATTGTCTCCTCTCCAGAGAGCCCCGCGTCTCCCGCGGTGATTCCGCACCGGCTTCAGGCAGATCCCTAACTGAGTGGGAGTGGGGGTCAGTGGGGAGACAGGCCGCTTTCCTGTGGGGCTGAGCCCCCCTCACTCGCCGGTGAGGTGGGTACAGCGGACCCACGCTCCCCTCTCTATTGTCCATCCCGCACTCTCCAGATTTTCCCGATCAGATTGTCCGTTCATCTCAGTCTTTTCTTGCTCTGTGTGTCCCACGCTGAGTCTCCGTGGATTCACACCACTGTTCTGGTGGGGGAGCGATCCTCTAGCGTTGTGGGAGACTGAGATCCATGCCTTCCTCTCTGGGAGCACGAATCCAGGAGGTCACCTCCACTCCGCCATCTTTATGGGAGTAATCACTCAATTTAAATGGATGTTAAATTAACAAATGGATTTTTGACAGGATGATTATAATGTGTGATTCGATAATAATAGTCAACTCTTCTTTTTGAGAGAAAAGTTAAAAAGCTCATGACCTCACATTATAAACAAGATTTAAGAAAATCATTGTAGCATATTTCAATATACAAATACCACTGCCACTTCCTTGGTACACACTCCAGTGAAACTCATGTCATCCTCTGAGCCTTAAAGAACTTTTGCTGGTTCCAGAAATTTGCCTTTTTCTGGTATAAGTACATCCAGATCTGTAGCTGATTGGGTCTCTAGTCTGCCCCTGATTCATGGAGAATGGAGATCTCACATATTGAGGAATCTGCTTCTGGAAATGGCAGACTAGATTATCCAGGTGGGCTCTACTGATGAGAAAATCTAGTAAAGTCAAACAACAACAACAAAAATCAAGTTGAAGGCATTAAAGATTCCCAAAGTAGTGAAGAATTTATGGAGTCAACAGCCGAGACAAGAAGGAAACCCAGAGAGGTGAGCCAGGTGGGGGTGGCTTTCACCCAGAGGCGTCTGCTGATTCTCAGAAGATTGAGATGATCGTAAGAGCTTTGGACAGAATCACAGGGCTGGAGGATCAAAATGGAAGTTCAGGTTCCACTGAGGAGTGACAGCCTGGCAGAAACACCCAGGCTTGTGGTTTGAACTACAAAAGGTTATCACTTGGGAGAAAGAGAAAGCCATAAGTGAAACAGTCCACAGAGTGAAAACCTGTAGGAATGATTTCCGTCCATGATGGTATCAGGTGAAGAGAGGTTGCCAATGCCTCTCTGCTCCTTCCAGAAACAAACGAACACCAGAGAAGACACAGTGTGGGGTTTCATTTACATAAAGTCCCCAAAGAAGGCAAAACTAAAATCTAGGGAGTCCACATAGTGATTATCTTAGTGAAAAGGGAGGGATAGTGGTTGGGAAGGAGGGATAGTGGTTGGGAGAGAGAATGAGAAGCACTTTGGGGGGAGCTGGTTATTTTCTGTTTCTTGACCTGGGAGGTGGTTACATGAGACTTAAGGACTTTTTGATAATTCTTCAGCTTCCAAATCTCACTGACACCACCAGGAGTTTATCCAGCTGAGTAGATAAAGCTTCCTGTGCAAACCACTTTTAATTAGAGGGCTGGTGCAAAGTTTCTATCTTGACATCCTATGAGAATGGCTCACAGTTTGTCTTGCCCGTGAATTTAGAGCCTCTCAGACTTCCCCTGCTATCAGTGGGCACCATTCTTTTCTCCAGTGCTTAAAGAGCACTGCCAGTCTCCAAAAAGCTGAGCATATGCCCCTCTCCTGAGTAAGGTTGCAAGATTTAGCAAATATAAATATAAGATGGTCAATTAGGCCAGGCGCGGTGGCTCACACCTGCAATCCTAGCCCTCTGGGAGGCCGAGGCAGGTGGATCACTCGAGGTCAGGAGTTTGAGACCAGCCTGAGCGAGACCCCGTCTCTACTAAAAATAGAAATAAATTATCTGGACACCTAAAAATATATATAGAAAAAATTAGCCGGGCATGGTGGCGCATGCCTGTAGTCCCAGCTACTTGGGAGGCTGAGGCAGTAGGATCGCTTAAGCCCAGGAGTTTGAGGTTGCTGTGAGCTAGGCTGATGCCACAGCACTCACTCTAGCCCAGGCAACAAAGTGAGACTCTGTTTCAAAAAAAAAAAAAAAAAAGATAGTCGATTAAATTTGAATTTCAGGCAACCAACTAGTAATGTTTTATTATAACATATACCAAATTTGGCGTGGGGGACATACCTATTCCAAAAGATTATGTCTTGTTCATTTACAATGTAACTGGGCATCTAGTATTTTATTTGACAACCCTACTCTCAGCTCATTTCTTTGCTTTTTGGATTTAAAGAGGTGGGACAGAGAAGGAAAAAGAACCCAGCTGAAAAAGAACCCAAGAACCAATGGAACATTGCTTTTCTTTTTTGTACTTTCTATGGGATTAAACCTCAGTTTAAAAGAACATGTCAGAAAACCTAAATATGGTTTTGAGATTTAACTCCAGTGGTGTGTACTTCCATCAGCATCACAACCCGAAAGCAGCAGAAGCCCCTTGCTCAGAAAGGGAAGAGTGCTGTTTCTCTCTCTCTCTCTCTTTTTTTTTCCCCCTCTTTTTTCAAAAATGGATAAGCTCCCCCATGGTCTGTCTAGGCCTATGCTGTCCAATATGGTAGCCACTAGCTACATGTAGCTATTTAAATTCATTAAAATTAAACAAAATTAAAAGTCGAGTTCCTCAGTCACGCCAGCCATGTTTCAAGCATTCGACAGCCACATGTGATGAATGGCTACCATATTGGACAGTGCTCGTTAGAAAACATTTCTATTAATGCGGAATGTCCTGGTGGACAGCACTGTTTGATATCATCTATCTTATTAAGAAACGTATATGAGGAGACAAATGATGGCTTGGCTGTCCAGCTGTGTTTCTGAGGCCACTCAGGGTGGAGGCCTTGCCAATGAGCTGCACCTGGCACCTCACCTGGGCCTTCCCTTATCTCCGACAGTTGCGAAGCACTATCTTGATTTAACACATATTAGAAGCATTTTTAACTGAGCTATCCTTAAGAAGTCACATATGCATTCCCAAATTACAGTCTTTAGTCTGAGACTTCTGGGCAGGGGGGGAGGCCTTTAGGGTGGGAAGTGGGAGATGAGGGTTCTAGTAGCTTCTTTGCCATCATTTATCCTGAGACCTGGATCCAGGTACTTCCCTCCTGGGTCTCGTATTGCCTTCTACAAAGGCACATTTTGTTCTTATGAAAATAAAATTCAAACCTGAAGCTTGAAAAATACCAATACTATGACCTCCAGGGTGAAATTCAATCTGACTTCTTCATTGTGGGTTTACCTTTGAAAACACCAAATCTCTCCCAGCATGAGTTTCCTAAAAGTAAAACAGGATACACTCCTCAGGATACAGGCCTCAGAATTCAGGAACTGGGGATGGTCCTTTCAGATTTGCATTTTGGTTTATTATTTGGGTATGGCTGGAATTTCCTGGAAAAGAGCCTGGAATTGAAAATGAGAAGACATTGATTTAAGTCTTGACTGTGAAATATTGAATAATTAACTATTGAATAATTAAACTTAACCACTTTAGACCTCAGTTTTGTCTTCAGTAAAACAGAGATAATAACACCAGCATCATACATTTATTAAGAGGACTGAATTAGGGAACACAGTGAAATGCCAATGAGGATAACAAAGGAAAATAAAATAGTAAACAAATAGTATCTGTTACTGATAATAGTTTTTCTTCTCTTTATTTTTGAGCTATACGATAGAAATAAAACAGTATTAATTTTATTAATTTTAACTCAGCTATAAGTGCCACCCAATATCATATATTATCTGCAGACTAATTAGGAAAGCATTTTAATATATTCTTTTTAACTCTTTTCCCTAGAGGCAGGGTCTCACTCTGTTATCCAGGTTGGAGTGCAGTGGTGTGATCATAGCTCACTGTGGCCTCAAACTTCTGGGTTCAAGCAATCCTTCTGCTTCAGCCTCCTGAGTAGCAGTGACTATAGGCACATGCCACCACACCCTACTAGTTTAAAAATTTGTTTTTAGAGATGGGGGTCTTGCTATGTTGTCCAGGCTGTTCTCAAACTCCTGGCTTCAAGCAATCCTCCTACCTCAGCTTTCCAAAACTCTGGGATTCCTGGCATGAGCCATTGTGCTTGGCTTTGCACACTTATATTTTTTAAAAAATATATTTAATTTTATCAGAAAGGTATACAGTATCTTGTTGTTCATCCACTAATGAACATTGTTAATAAAAATTTGTCACCTTCCAAAAAATCCTCAAATAAAAAATATTCCAGTTATCTATCACAAAACTTATTTAAAGATTTTGAGGTAAGTATGTTATTAAATATTCCTCAGTACCTTTGGTATGATGGCATATTTGTAGAATTAGCACAAACTTTCTTTTCTCCCCTTGGCAAACATTAATACCACCTTGTTACAATTAATGCTATTTTTTTTTCTCTTTTGGGTAAAGATAAAAACATCTGGTCACCACATGAAAACACTTCATTTATTTAAAGGCAAATGTTATCTCTGAGCTTTCTCTTCTTCAGGCCAAATTATGTCTGCTCAGTTTTATTCTTTGGTTCTAGTTCCAACCCTTTCATCATTGCTCTTTTTCTCTTCTGGCATCCTATAAGTCTTCCACGTTTCTATGGAAATTGAAATGAGATTTAATATTCTACTAAGACCCTAATAGTAAATATAATGATAAATACTGCTTTGATTATATAATTTTAATCATTAACCTTATTATTTCAAATGCATTAAATATGTTTAAAAGGCATTGACCAAATATGGCTAAAAGCCAATACATAAATTAAAACAAAATTTTTAAAAAATACTCAAATAATCCAAAAAAAGTCAGGAAAGGGGGAAGAGGGAAACAAAAACAGAAGCTATGGCTGAGAACAAATAATAGACCATCTAAAAACAATAAAATAAAATATGAACACCTGAATCCAACCATATTAATAATGACATGAATGTTAATGAACTACATACTCCAGTTAAAATGTAGACATTATGCTAAATGAAGTAACTCAGGAACAGAAAACCAACACCACATGTTTTCACTTATAAATGGGAGCTAAGCTATGGGTACACATGGTCACATAGAGTGGTATAAGGGACACTGGAGACTTAGAAAGGGGGAGGGTGGCTATGGGGGTAGGGATGAAAAATCACCTGTTGCGTACAATGTACACCATTTGTGTGATTGCTACACTAAAGGCCCAGACTTCACCACTGTGTAAGGCATTCATGTAACCAAAACCACCTGTGCCTCCTAAATCTATTGAAAAAATAAAGAGGAAAAAAAAGAATATTTCCACCAATGTAAGCCATATGTTCGGCCATAAAATTGGTTTCAATAAATTGAAAAGAATTAAAATCACATAGAGATTATTCTCTGACAACAGAATTAATTTAAAATGCATGGACCTTATTGTCTTTCAGAGTTTTTAGCCATCATTCATATACATTTTCCTGTGTTTATTAACACCATTGACTTTGCCTCTCTGGGTATACCTATACTACTTATCTGGATATTTCTCCAGCCAATCAGTGAAACTATGCTCTTTAATTTTTCTATTACCTTCTTAAAAGACACTCCCTTTCATTTATATGCAGCTGTGTGGTAGGCAGAGACCCTACACTAAAACTCCATGTGTAGAAGAAATTAATCACATTTTTAGATTTTTTAAAAGCTACCAGAAGCTTACTCTGAGCACCCAGGGTTGGGAAAAAGCAATCTCAGTCATTATTGCCATTTTTTGCTTCATGGGGATATGGAAAAGTCCCAAACCATCTGAGAAGAATTTCCAGCAATCTGTTTCAGTCAGAGGGAGCTGCCATTTGAATGCCCTCTATCTCAGCTCAGAGTCTACTCAGGTTAAGTAAGCTATGCTGCTGTTTTCAGACCACACTTGGACAGAGTAATATTTAATAAGTTTGGATCCTTCAAGTCTAGGACCTCCTTCCTCAGGCAAATCCTTCCCTCCACCCCAAAGTGCTGACAGAAAGATCTCCAATTCTTTATAGGATCCATAAGCCTTCAACCTTTTCCAAATCTGGGGAACAAAATCATTCATCTTATTCTTCTACTGACCTCAAAAACACGTAATTTCTCTACTTACCCTTCTTCTGGGACAATCAGTATTATCTCTTCAGTAAACTAGAGCTTTTTACAATGAAGGACAAGTAGCAATATTCAAGCAGTATCTGATTTCTGCCTTTCAAATGCTCTGTGAGGCAAGTGAATACTAACATTTATTTTCCAGAACAAATGATTCTGTACCTTCTTGATGACTTCTCCTTCCATCATGAGCATTATGAGCATTTCTAGGCAACCCGCCATGTGCCAAATGTCATCCAATTTAACCATCACTCCCCTCTCCTGTAAAATAGACATTAATTCTATCCTTTCTATATCACAATTATTTTTTTAGCTAACATTTGTTGTGTACCTCCTATGTGCCAAAAATTGTGCAAGAAGTAACTATTAATACTTTCATGGCCACAATAACCCTAGGGAACAGTTCTTATTGATATCCCTATTTTTCATATGAGGACACTGAAGTTCAGAGAGGCTAAGTCCCATACATAATCAGCAAGTGGCAGAGTTAGGATTTTAAATTCAGGGCATTGGTACCAGCAACTTCTCTCTTAACTCTAAACTACCATGTGATATTGCCTTTCTCCTGCATATGTTACATATACTTTGACAAATGCCCATAATTGGTCTGAAAACAGTTCCTTTTCCTATTTTTCTGTTTCTGATATCGGTACCACCAATACCAGGCCCCTGGAGCACCAGCTTTGAGGTCATTGGCTGCTTCTCCCCAAGGCCTCCAGATTCAGCTGCTTGCTAAGTCATATAGACACCACCTCCACTATATCTCTTCAATTTTTCTTCTCCTTTCCATTCTTTTTCAGATTCTTATATCTTTACTCAACTGCCGTAATATCTTTCAAATTCTTTCTCCATTTCCCATGTCTCCTAATTCTATTTCATTCCACATACTGGTATAAAGGAAGCCTCACTAAGACACAGGTCCAGTTATTACCCCTTGGCCAATTATACTTGGTACACATGCTTCACTATAGATGCCAAATCCTCTGCTATACTTCTGAGCCTCCTTACCCTTTCTGATCTCTGGCATTCTCCTCTACCTAGTTATCACATGTTGTAATGAAAGTTGGCTATTCATAATTTCATGAGTATTCCCTCTAACCCCTTCCATAGTCTTTACTTGTGCACATGCTATTTCCTCTCTCTGAAATACTCACAGATCCATTCTCTCTTCAAGGAGCATATTAAATGTCCCCTGTCCTACTTCAGAAAAACTTCTGAAAGAAACTGCTAGTGCTCATCCACATCTAGCTCTCCTCTCTTTCCTGGACACACAGGAACACACTATACTTTCCAGCCCTCTTGCAGTTAAATAGAACCATATGGCTGAGGCTAGGCAATGAGATATGACTGGAAGTATCACATGTCACTTTTGAGTTGAGATATTTAACACTCCACATACCATCTCTTGTGTCCCCTAACTTAGTGACCCTAGAAGTCATATGTCTTAAATGGCAAAGCTTCAAGATGGAGAAGTCTTTGTCACCCTGGGTCCCTGAATGATGTGTGGAGTAAAACTCCTCATCAACCCATAGTGGACATATAATAGGAAAAAATAAATCTTTGTTTTGCTAAGTTACATTGTTTGTTGTTAATTTTTTACTGTGGCATAGTTTAGGCTGCCCTTAATAATACAATGTTCTACACCCTCCTTTTCTAAGTTTCATTTCTCTCCTTCAAACCCAGAATTTTGTTTATAGTTTTCTTATGACATGCCTTATTTCTTGTGTGATAGTTATTTATTGACTTGCATAATCCTCCAACTAATAAGACAGCATTAGTCAAGGGGCTACCTTTTAATCACTTTTTATTGAATGCCTACTATTTGAGAGGAACTAAGTTATCTGTCAGAGATTCAGCATCCATTGCATGAATAATGTGTGTATAGTAGACACTGATTGGATATCTCTCTAATTGAAAACAACATGACATTTGAGAGAAAGATAAGGAGGTTACATAATTTATTCTAACAAAGATGTCATAATTTCAGAAAATTTAAAAAACACATTGCATATCTTTTTGGGGCTGCTGTTTATGGTCAACAAACCCAAAAGAATTACAAAAATATCACAGTTTTAGATATAAAAATATTTGACCTTATAGATTTTTGCATCCTATCAAACTGATGCGACTCTATAATTTCAAAATCTTTTTTTCTCTCTAGAATTTAACACATAACCCTCACTATGATCACCACCTGAGGTGCCACATACATAGACAGCAAAGATAGGATTAGACAACAAACTAGAGATAATAGAGCAACAAAATCACTGTCTAAGTTTGATTGAAATCCTTATGTGAGTAAAATGTGTATGTGGTGTTCTCTTAAATGGACTCTTAGATTGATTGCATTCCTTTCTGCCTTATTCTCAGAGTTAGGTGTGTTGAGTGTTATTCAGGACAGAATCTCATAGAATTGTGCATGCCAGTTCAATCACCTAATGCTATAGTTGTAAACTTTCATCTATTTTGATTTGCTGAGAATTTATGTGGCTGTTAATAAAAGATCACTTGCTAGGTTGAGTCTATACAGGAGCATGGACTCCAGATAATTAAAAAAAAAAAACTAGGGAATTACTAGCTCTTAAAGAAAAAGGCAAAAAACATTAAAATAAACTGATAAGCAATTTTTGAGGTCAAGAGAAAAATCTGTTGAGAGAGATGAGAACACAATGTTCAGAAATTAATTGGGTCACCTTTTCTGTTAAGAATAAAACTCTTCATACTGAAGTGTCAACTTTGCCTGTTATTCCAGGGATAAATCAGAATGTTTAGGATATGAGGACAAGGCAAGGACCTTAAAAGGTCAATTATAAAGCACGTCTACAAAGCTTTAAAAAAAAAAGTGTTTAATGCCATTTCTTGAGAATCAGGAGACAGCTGTGTTCTTCTACCTGCTTCTAGAATCACAGAAAAGGTTGAACATCCGGGACTCAGGAGGAAGAGAACCCAGGGGCAGCGTCCAGGGTCATAGGAGCAGGAACTCACGGAAACTCGCTCTAGATCCTTGATGGTGGAAGGAGGGGTTTGGTCACAGATAGCTTCCTTTTGCGTATCGCTCTAGAACAGAGCGTCTTTTTAGCCTTATTTGGGTCTGGGCTTGAGCAGGGAGGGCATCCGTATGACATCCCTCTGGATCTGCTGGTTACCAAAGAAGAGCAAAGGCGGACAGTAGGCTCCCCCAAATTATATGGAGCCTGAGATTCCACATCCTCTCTAAAGCAAGGAATCTGGACTAGAAGAAATCTTGGATCCCTTCGAACTCTCTCAGGTTAATTGATTCTTTTTTTTTCATTGAAGCCAAAATATCTTACACCTAATGTGCATTTTCAAAAGGTGTGTTAATCAGTGACAATTGAAGGAAATATCTAGATTTGAAAGGACTAAAAAGGCCCCATACTACCGATAGTGATTTGTTTGTCACTAATTATTTGTGTGATCATGGGTAAGTCACTTAAGAATTTCAATGTTCTCCACTAAATTATGAACATCCTAAATAGACTGATAAGAAGCCCATTACTAACCTCAGATTCTACAGCAACTCTATATAGGCTTAACCCTAAATATTGACTTCCCATAGGGTAAGTCCAGAGTAAATAGTTCATATTCTAAGCCATTTACTGTCTTGATCCCAAATTTTAAGGACTGCGATTTACACGATTATTTAAAACTCTATAAAGTTAGACCCCTTTTTTTCCCTAATACAAGAAGGAATGATTTGCTTTTGTAGATAAAAGCTGTGATCTACACAAGTAGAGTTTTTTTAAACCCAAATGGTTCTTAAGAGAATAGACTTATGCACCTTAAGTATATGACATCCAAAAATAGCATTTAGATGCACAAGGATAGAGGTTTGATGTTTGGTGGTAAAATGTCAGAATGTATTTTGAGTTGTATAATGTCATCTGTTCTACATCAAACAACCATAAAATGTAGCACTTTGATGTTCTTATACTGTGTTCACTCATCTTTCTTCTTCAAACCATCTCAATTATAATGTTCCTTCCAGAAGCAGGGATTGTTCTCTCCTTTTCATTCTGCCAGACCTATTTTGGGCACTGTCTCTCTGTGAGGAATTGTTTGCTGCTTATATGCCCAAGGATCATTTACTGGGTTTGGAACTACCCAGTAAAAGCATAAATTATATAAAAGTATAGCGCTTTATACTTTTTGTTTAAAGAATAAATTATGCCTATTTTTGTGACTGTAAAGCACATACCCATAAGAAATTCAGAAAGTAAAGAAAGATCATCAATCAGTATTCAATACTATTTATAGTATTTTCAATTTCCTTCTATATGGTGTGTGTATGTGTATAATACGTGAAGTTGAATCATATAGAAAATAGTCTTTATGGTTTTTATGGCTGCATGGAATTCCTTCCTAGGAATTATGTACAGTTTTCAAACTGTTTTCACATGCCTTCTCTTTCTTGATTAAAGAATGCCTCTACATTTTTCTTCTTTGGCACATTCTTTTTGGCAGTCTAAAATTGATGAAACAAGTATTACCCCTAAAATATAAGCTGAATATATACAGAAATTAACAAAACAGTCCATTAAGATCTTCCTATACTCCTCAGTGAGTCTCTGCCTAGAGATGGCATGTCTCTTCTGTTGATAAAGTTTATGCCAGACTTTTGGCCAACTATTACTGACTGTAAAAAGCAAATGCAAAGTAAAAAGAAGGTATGAGTATATCTTATAACTTCTTTAGACAGCGGCTATTATATGATAAATTGACATTTTAAAATAAGCTTAGACAGAGATTTAATTGGACTAAAAATTCTAGGTATAGATGCCATGTCACATCACACTTAAGCTACCTATGGATGTGTATATATCTGCACCCGAATGTTTATAGCAGCACAATTCACAATTGCAAAGATGTGGAAATAACCCAAGTGCCCATCAATACATGAGTGGATTAAGAAAATGTGGTATATATATACCATGGAGTTCTATTCAGCTATAAGAAACAATGGTGATATAGCACCTCTTGTATTTTCCTGGATAGAGCTGGAACCCATTCTACTAAGTGAAGTATCACAAGAATGGAAAAACAAGCACCATATGTACTCACCATCAAATTGGCATTAACTGATCAACATTTAAGTGCACATATAGTAGTAACATTCATTTGTTGGGCAGATGGGAGAGGGGAGGAGGGGATGGGTATGTTCACATCTAATGGGTGCAGTGTGCACCATCTGGGGGATGGACAGGCTTGAAGCTCTGACTCCGGTGGGGCAAAGGCAATATATGTAACCTATACATTTGTACCCCCATAATATGCTGAAATAAAAAATAATAAAAATAAAATAAATAAAAATCATAAGGACTATTTTATACTTATTTTGTAATAAATGAGCTTATGCTTTTTTTCTTATGATACAGAATCATACAAGGTAAATGCTACAAAGGATACACCCAAGTTATGAAATATTACACAAATGCAAATGACTAAAGGTATCCCTAATAAGACAGATAACCATACTCCTCTCATTGCTTCCTCACACTCACTGTGAGTAGTATAATAACACAAACACACACCAGATTCAAAGTGGCTGACCATCTTAGACATTCAGTGAGTAACCTCACTGAGTTGAAACCCTCGTTGTCAAAGAATAGATATGGCTGCTGCCTAGCCAATCCTTCCAAGTGCTCAGGGAACAAAGAGATGAGGCCCGGCCAACCTCATGTGCAAATACACTGTCTGGAGTATACAGAGAGGAACAGGAAGAAAGTGGTGGGCTGTACATGCTTATGGCTATCCATGGAATACCACTGAGAAATTCCGAGAAATAACCAGGCAGAGAGATTTTCTTTTTTTTTAAATCTGGATTTTCTGCAAAAGTAGAAAGAGGCAAAAGTTATAAAAAAAAATCATCTTTCCAAAGTTCTGAGAAAACATGAGTTATATAACTGAAATGGCAGAGGAAAAAGAATGAGGACAAAAGGAAGAAATAGAATAGCCATGACCCCTTCAACACTAAAGAACCTTTAGAAAGAAAATAGGAGAAACTGTTCTATGAAATAGGTACTAAAGTTAACCAGGATCCTCCCCAGAGAACTTTATGGTGAACGGAGAAGGGCAAATGTTTTTCTTCAAAGCCCACTAATAAATGTTTTTTAGGCTGAGGGTACCCTGGTCAGACTTATTCTCATGGCTGATTTAATGATGAGTCTGTTGCTATCTGATGTTTCCATTGCATTTTCAGAGTACAAAAGTTCATCTTTTTTAAAAGGCCAAGGGTACACAGAATGTCTACAACTTGATTATGAAAAGGGCAAAATGGAAATAATTTTAATGTCATAGAGAGAAAATAAGTTTAACAAAGATTTTAAATTGTCCTATTAAAACTCCAGGACATCATTTTCCCAGTTAACAGAAGAATACGACTGATCACCTTCAATCTCTCTTCTTCTACTTGGAAAATGGAAATGATAAACTGAATTGATGTTCCAACAACCAAAACAAGAAACAGCTCCAACAAACAACCAATCAGCCCTCATATAAAATGGCAGGGGGATTGGGAAGGAGAGCCAGAATGCCTGCTCAGAATGTAAAGCCAATTATGAAACTCAAAATGAACATTCTTAAAATACTGCAGTTTCTCCTGTTTGTATGCATCCCAAGTTGCCTCACTTCACATCAATATTCTGTACTGTGCATTATACACTAATCAGGATTGACCCTGAGGTCACAACTCATTGCTGAATTCAGCCAACATCCTTACCCTTAAGCCCATCTCAAAATATATTCTAAATAGAGAGATTACTTGTCAGAAATTCCCACCTTCAAGCACTGATGGCTTGAACTAAGCCCTGTGGCTCCAGGGGTTCCCAGTTCAAATGGCCCATGCAGCCCAGGAAAACTTTTTCATTGGCATGTGTAGAGACAAGCAAACTTTCACTTGCTAATGAAGGGACTGGAACCCCATGGCTTTTTTCCTCTCCAAGCCCCACTCCCACCCCCTTACTTCCACAGAGCTCTCAGGGTTCACAGCTTGAAAATCACTTCTTTAAGGCATTAAACTGTTAACTTCACATATCATCCAAAGAGATATTAAGGACATGAACTATAATACACTAGACAAAGGCATTCAGAAGTAGAGATAGAAAATAGGGAGAAGTAGCAAGAAGAAAACTAGTATTTTTGCATTTCTAACATAAGCCCAGTATCATGCTACATGCTTTACATCTGTGATCTCTTTTCATCTTAACCTTAACCTCATCAGGCGGAGATTTCAGTCTCCATTTTCCAGATAGGGAAACAAACTCAGAGGATTTGGATGAACAGCCCAAAAGTCCATAGCTAGAAACTAGTGCAGCTAGAAATTGAGCCCAGATCTAATCCCAAAGACTCTTGTTTCCATGACACCCTGGGGCTTCCCAAAGGCTTTGCTGTTACTTCCAGAGATGCCAGCAAATCAAATATTAGTTTCATGTCAGAGAATATTCTTATCTGGTTCAATAAACAGTTAATTGAAAATAAAAGTGTTTGGTTTTAATTTGAATTAAACTTTTTAAAAGCTGAATTAGATTGGCTCATGGTTTGTTCTTTTAAAAAATAATATTCAGTTTAATTTAGGATTCAACATGTTGGTGGTAGTTTAAGAGAAAGATCATGGAGGTGAGCGCCCAAGAGCTGGATTCTACACAGCACGCAGGCTTTGTGACGCAGGATAACTGACTAGCTTCCCTAGTTTCCTGTATAAAAATGACCATTCTGAGTACACTAGAATTTTCTGAAGCTGGTGACCCTGATTCACAGTTATATCTGGAGTGGGAGCCATGGCAGTGCCTCACAATCTAAGAAGTGACTTCAATAAATCCAATGCTTTGTTATTTAGTATGACATCATGAAGGCCAAAGCATGGTGTATGAACAAATAAATTTACCATACCAGTCTTTTAAATGTATCTAGGAGAATATAAAATCCATTCTAATTTTACATACATCATTATCTATTTTTAAATACACGAAGAAGCTTATTATATAATTATAATATTATACGGCTCCTTTTTCTCTTTAAACTCATTTCTACTTTACTTTCCATAGAGAATTTTATCCCCAATAAATATATTTTTATGCTTAGTCTTTTACTGATGATTGTATAACTCTCCTCTGCAGTAACAGCATATTATATATATATGTTGAAATTTATTTTTCCCAATAGCTATGCGACCCTAATTGTTAATTTCTTTTCTTCTGGATTGAATTGTCATTGTAATTATTAGAAATACACCAAAGCAACATAATCACATTTATATTTTATATGTTTATGTTATATGCATATGTTTAAAAACATAAACATATTTTATTTGTTTATAACATTTTATGTTATATGCTTACCATTACTTTATATGTTTTAATTTCTAACATATAAAGTAAATTTTACTCTAAATGCATTTGCTAATGATAAAGATGAGGCTTTTTTTCCCCACAGCTCACAGCTTGAATTGGCTCATGGTTTGTATTTGAAGATGAGAATTACTTAATTGTAGAATAAATTGTGATTCAGCACCAATACTATTTCTATTTTTCATTTTTAAAAATAGAGAAACATTGTTTTCAAAAATTTGTACCTGGAAATGGACATTTTATCAGAGCAATTTCATTCAACTCTTTAAACCCTATCATAGCTCCATGCTAAAACTGCACAATGATATCGCATCAAAAATTATTTTCATCTTCAATGAATTGGCAACTCAAGTTCTGCTTCATTTTTTGTCAAAATATTTTAAAAATTAGGAACAAACTGACTTTCAAAATTACTTGTCAACCCTGTTTAGTCATTTCTCGGTTCACTACAAAAGCATTGCTAAGACTTGTAAAATGACTATTCATTGTACTCACAACTTGGAGTGATATGCAGATATTAACTTGTAAGACAAGGAATTAACCAATCTAGTCCGAGGACTGGATGCTGCCACTTGTGCTAGAGCAGGTGCTGCAGACCTGCTGTGGTGCCAGGTATCAACCGTACAGCTGCCGAATTGTGAAGAAGAAGAGGTCTGACAAGTCCCAGGTCTCAGGGGAGGGACTAGGGTTGGGGTAGGTCCACTCTAGGATTCAGGGTGATACATATTTACCAGCCAGCATGAACGTATGTCAATATTTTGACAAAAGAATGACTTCCAGGTATGCTTTCCCTCACAGACAAACTGTTTATTACAGTATACTCAGAAAGGGTGGGAAAAATGGAAATGTTTCAATTCACCTTTGCCAGTATAATAATTCTGATAAAACCTTTTTATCTTATTCTGTGTTTTGAGTCTATTTTCATCATAACCTTGGAGCTACTGATTTAGCTCACTCGAGTTATAGACAGCATCCCTCATCTAACCTAGTTGAAAAAGCAAGTCCTCATTATCAGTAAAATCAGAGTAGTTTTCTGTAAGGGAAAGCTCTTTCAATTTAAATAGCTGTGTTGAGATGCATTCCCATGACAACCATCTCACTTCCTCACACGAATCTTAACACTAATGGATAAAACACGGTGTCCAGCCACAATGAAATAAGGCACAGTGGCCTTCAGTGCTTTGCACCAACGACCTCATCTTTGCTTGGCTCTCAAGGGAGCCTTTCCCTGGAGGGACACATTCTGTAGCAACAGCCAGGGATGAAAGAGGAGAGGTTATTACAAGAAAATTGTCAGCACTTCTGCCTTTTTCCTCAGTGAACATGAATTCTGGACATCTTAGCGTGAATCAAGACACCCCATATCTAACTCCATGGTTTTCCCTTAAAAGAATCATGCATAAAACAAATAAAAACACAGAGCTGGATAGCAATATTTTGAACTGGCCATTTGTTTTTGCTCTAGAAGTTTGCACACCCAAGATGACAATGTGTCATAGAAGGCACACCTTTCTCTTGCAAAGTGGCAGGAGGGAGACTAGGAGAGGGGAGGACGATAAAGGACAAAGCACCAGGTGTCGTGACCACCACAAGCCTCTTCTCAGGCACATCTATTACAGGATGCAAGTTTAGGTTTTGAAAATTAATTTCTTTAAAATTTTTCATGCTTATGTATTCTTTGTGAAGTTTTTGTGTACCTCTAAGAGTACGTGGGCCCCAATTTGAAGGCTGCTAGACTAGATAGTTCTTAAGACTTTCCCTCTTTTGGGTCATGTTTTAAACAAGAGCTTGGTCATCTCATGTGATGTAATAGTAACTTAAAAAATTAGAGCAAAATACTCCATCAAGTGCTATGTTGACTAAAATAGGCTACTCTGCACATATAGACTTACACTGTTAACCCGCTACTTGAGTTGGTGCTGTGAATTGCTTTCAGTGGTGGAGATGGGTTTTCCTTGGGTCGTGCCCCAGGCACACATTGTCAGGTGCTAGTAAGGGAAAGGGTAGCCTCTGGGAATGCAACAGAACAAAGCTCTATGGCAATTGCAGTGACAACATGGACCTCCTGATATTTTGGATCAGACACAGAAACATGTAAAGGATGCTTTGGGACCTACAGGCCGTGCATTTAGCCTAGTTAAAGTGATGTCAGGGAGGAAGAACTCAACTGAATCTTCAAGAATGAGTAGAGGAGTTAGTCAGGTGACCAGGAGGAAGTGGCTGGAGACAGGAAAGAGTGGAGTGTGTGTGTGTGAATGTGTGTGTATGTGGGAGGGAAGGGGATGAGGAGGAGGTAACAGGTCTTTGCAAATAATTCATATGATATTCCAGCTAAGGACAAGGTAGGGTTATTCTATTTCTGGCCTCACAAATCTTATAAACCTTGATGGACTCACTAAGTCCCTGGATCAATGATCTGAACTTTTGTTTCTCAAAATCACTTTATTTTATGGGATCTAAGAAGCTATTGATTTCAGAAATAAGAAAATGTGAAGAAGAAAAAGGAACCTGGGTATGATTTGGCAGTTCACTTAGGCATGGTTGACCAAACTCTGAGTGCCTGATTTATAATAACCCATCTCACAAGAGCCTGAGAGATAAATCAGATGGCAATATGGATACTTTTCTAGGAATGGCACGTTTGTATTCATATACCAGGAGCACCCCATTTTATGAAATTCCTGCTTAATGGGTATGGGGTTTCCTTTAGGAGTGATGAAAATGTTCTGGAACTCGATAGTGGCGATGGTTCCTCAACATCATGAAATACTACTAAGTGTCACTAAATTGTACACTTGAAAATGGTTGAAATGGATACTTTAATGGTATGCATATCTTACCACAATTTTTAAAAATTACACACACACACACACATACACATGCACAAACTTAGCTAGACATTTCACCAATTCCTCTTCTCACTCAGGAATACATTGTCAAACTCTTTTACTTTGTGGCACTTTGAAAAAGACGTTTGTGTTTAAGGGCAGCATTACTTCTTTTTTAACAAGGGAAAAGCCAAAAACCAAATCTAAATTATCAAATTTAAACCCTATAGGGAATAGCAGAACATCACAGGAAGATGAATGGATATATAATCCCTATTATCAGGGGACATATAGAATCTCTGTCCCTTTCAAGTGGAAGGTGGTTTATGTGGACACTTTCCTGTTAGGAGCAGGATCTGTCCCTTCTTTGTGGCCTCTCTCCTCCCTTTAGCTCTTAGTCCATAGGTTCCTAATGGGATTCTTGTTTGGGTTTTACTTATGTCATTAATTCTTTTTATAGATGTAATTTTTCCTTGAATTCTTTAATATATGTTTTTAACATGCTTGAGTTTTAGGCAGAGAAGAATCTGTCAAGAGAAATGGAAAAGAGGATAAATAATTCCCTGCTTTCAGGGATGGCTTCTTGACTGTATCCTGTGATCTCAAAAGTACTTTGGGAGTATATATAGAAGAGGTGTTAGGTGTGTGTACATTATGCCAATATCTTTCCAGGGTCCCAATGAAAGATGGGGAGAGAAGGTGCTACCTCATGCTCTAGAAATTTCAAAAGCACAAAAGTCTGTAGGAGACTAAAAACAATACTCTTCAACAGGCAGCTTATAAACAGAAGCTATTCAGATTGTTGAAGGTAAAGTAAGGTTTTATTCTGAATTATAAATTAAGGAAGATTTTAAAAACCTCATGAAATAAAAAATGAGTCTGAAAAGTCTTCAAACAAAATCAAAAACTTCTTGGCCTTATTACAAACTCTTGTTCTTTATTTACTTTAATCATACTGAAACTATTTTGAGTGAAAAGCACATTATCACTAAGGATTTTGGAAGCCCCCTTAAATTTTGTGCCCCAGGTGGGTCCCTCCCTTGCCTCCCCTCTCTCAGCAGGCTCCACTTGCTGAATGGCCTGGATTTAGTGCGGAATCCCAAACATAGCTGTGTGCGCTTGGGCAAACTGCTTGACTTGTTGTTCCCATCTGTGGAATGGGCATAAAAATCTCCCTCCACCACAGAGGGTTCTGTGACAACCAAAGGAGCTCACAGTGGCAGGAGTGCTTTGGGCCACAGAAATACAGACGAGCTGGAGGTAATGCAAAAATTGTACCTTGGCCTAAATTGCCCTTATACTGCCTATAAATTCCTGGTTCATGTACAGTAAAAATTAATGGCACCCCAATAGGACCAGAGGCAGTGGAGAGGAAGAAGGCAATACTGTGATGGAAAGGACCAGCCCCTCAGGTCAGGAGGGTCTGGAAGGAGAACCTGCTGCCTACCCCATGCCTAGGGGTTCCTGCTCTAGCAAGTGCATATTCCTTCTCTCACTTCCTTACAGTTCTAGCATATTCTTCCAGGCATGCAAATGTGGGCCCTGATCCCCAGCCAACAAAGGAGGGAGACTGCACCGAGTGAATATGTTAGCACAGACCTAAGTCACAGCCCACCGTCCTTGCACTGCTGGCCTTGTCATGGGAATGCAAGTCACCTGATGTTCCTTCCTGCACATTTCAATTCAATATCTTAAGAACTTAGGGGCACAGACCTCAATCTGCTTTTACCGTAGGGATTTAATCAATTCCCTTACACCTGCTTTCCTAGGTAAACTACAGAAAAGAAGGTTGGAAATGAGGGCGAAAGTTATTAAACAACAGTAAAAATGTTCTTAAGGGAAAACACAGTGTCTCCCATCATCATATGGTCTCCTGATTACTCTGAGATGACTCATGCAAACAGTATAGTTAAAAAACTCAGATAAACGGCCCATCTCATTTTGGTGTATCTGTCCTGTATTTTTAGTTTTTGATAAGTCACTCCCCCTCCCCGTGCATGTTTTAGTAACTTGGTTCTTCTCTATAGCTAAGACATGGAGATGGAGGGAGGAGGAAGAGTTGATGTGTTTCAGATTGGGTGGAAAAGCCTACGCACGGGAGTCCAAGGTCTCAGAGCAAACCTGGCTGCTTGCTTCGTGGCCGGGGGACCGTCTAGTGAGCAGATCCCCATTGGAAGCGTGCTTCTGCCTCTACATTTGCAGCCAGGGGAATTCCCTGGTTGGGTTGTATAAATTATTGAGCACATATTCTGATATCTTCACATGGGGCACATACACCTACCCACTCCTCCAATTAGTCGCTCAACTGCCACATTGTATCATATCACTTGACCGCTCAAGGCTAAGCCAAGTGGGGAAGAAATCCTGTGTTAAAATTCCAGCTGAACGTCTTATAAGCTGTATTTCTATTACACGGTCTTAATAGACACCACAGCTGTTATTTCTCCATTTCAGCTGCATCCCACAGACCTGGCTTTGAGTCTGGGCTCCTGTGGGGAATGATACATTTTGTTTTAAATGTACCGATCTTCTCCTTAGGACAGTTCAGTACAGATATAGCTAGGAGAAATGAGCCGTACCTCTCCAGCCTCAGGAAGTGCTTCAGAATCTGTCTTCACTAATGACGTACAGCTAACCACAACAGAAAAGGGGGAGAAATGAACAGATTCATGGCAAGGGAAATAAAGGCACCAGACAAACAAGCAGTCGGCTCTGCCCAGGGCCAATTAGATGGAGCTTGCAGGGGCCTCCTGGCCACACATGCTTTCCCGAAAAGTTTGCATCTAAAGACAAACAGAGGGAGAGGCAGCGGCTTGCTGCTGAAAACTGACTGCATCTGATTTCAAGACCCTCAGTGGATAATGCTCTCTGCTTTCAGTGTGGGAGAAAGGAATCAAGCTGTAGAACATCTAGGATTCCTCTCTAGAATTTTCCCAAGGTGAGTAAGTTTGAATTGCAGAAGTATCTTAGCTGGAGCCAACTACAGTGTTATCCGAATCTCTTCAACTCTGGAGTTCTCACTGCCATTATGAACTCACCATCAAATGAATCAAGAAGTACCTCTACTTAGTCTTCTTCATCCAGTCATTCTTCAAATATATAAGTGCTTGCTTGTATTAGTCATCTATTGCTGTGTAACAAATAACTCATACCTTGGTGGCTTAAAACCCATATCCATATGCATTTATTGTATTGTAACTCACAGTTTTTGTGGGTTGGAAATCTGGGTGTCACTAGAAGACGTGTCAGAAGCTGCCTACCACATTTCCCCACGATAAGCTCTATGCTTAGTGCTAACTAAACAAATAAGGCTGCCTCCCTCCTGAAGTTCACCATCTGGGCTTGACATACTGAATTATGAAACTCCAAGGGATATCTATTAGATAAAGACAGCAGGAAGGGAAAGCAACTCAGCCATGCTTCCTCATAGGTCCTGGGTCAGGTGGATGATGAAATGGGTCTCTGACTATTCCTTTAGAACTCACGAGGGCAACTCCCAATATCAATGGAATATGTGGCTGCTAATGGGAAATAATTAGAAAGCAAAAAAACGTCTTCTGATAAACATGATGCTTCAAGTCCCTTGACAAGAGGAGAATGCCTTTCATTTCTTAACTACAAATATATTGAAATGCAAATGTTTCTGAAACAGGTCATACCTTGTTGTATAATCAAACTAAGGTGCAAACACCTGGATGCCAGATTCGTCTTGAAAGCAAATTTGGTAGGGGTGGACCCTGCCATTGTGAGGTAAAGAACATACAAGGAGAAATAGCTATTTCCTTGTTATCTCTATAGGGATAGCAATAGTGTTTTACCGCGATTGGCAGAATAGTGCCCCCCTCCAAAGATGTACACACACTAATTCTCAGAATTTGTGAATATGCTACTTTACATAGCAAAGGGACTTTTCATATGTGATTATAGTTAGGAACCTCGAAATGGAGAGATTATTCTAGATTATCTGTGTGGGCCCAATCTAATCACACGAGTCCTTCAAAGTGCAAGAGGAAGGCAGAAGAGTGGTCAGAGAGATGCAGTGAGGAGGAAGAGGCTGGACAGGTTCCCAGCATGAAGATGGAGGAAGAGGGCTAATAGCCAAGGACTGTGGTCTCTGGAAGCTGAGAACAGCCCTCAGCTGATAGCCAGCAAGCACTTGGAGACCTCAGTCCTACAACATCAAGAAATTCAATTCTGTGGAAACCTGAATGAGCAAGGAAATGCATTCTTCCCTAGAGCCTCCAGAAACAAACCCAGCCCTGCAGACACTGTGATCCCAACCCAGTGAGACCCGACTCAGACTTCTGACCTGCAGAACTGTAAGACAATAAACTTCTGCTGTTTGCAGCTGATAAATGTGTGGTAACTTGTCATGGCAGCAATGGAAAATGAATATCCTTACTCAGAGGGTTGTTATAAGAATTTGATTCATCATATTTAAAATACTGGAAATGCATCTGGCACATAGTAAGCACTGTGCACATGTTTGCTATTATTATGACCCTGCAACCCAGTTCTTAATTTATAAATGGAAAACCACAGCCCAGCTGAAAAATGGCTTAAAGAATGTCTTCATTTTCTCTTTATTTCCAAATAAATTCCTCTTAATGATCACATGTTGTCATGTAATAAGCTACAGGTTCCAGAAGACAAAACCCCAAAGGAAGGTGACCAATGAACAATATATTTAACACTATTCAGTAAACTGAATAAAGCACCCACTGACCTTTTAAGATCTGACATTCTACTTTTTCATTCTGGTAAAGTAATTTCTTTTGGGATTTAGTTTAATACATTTAGCACTGTAATAAGAGTTGGACCATATGTCAAACTCCAAACAAATCTATTATTGATCATATGCATTCATCTTACTATTGCCAGGATATCATGCTTTCTTCCTTCTTCTTTTCTGTTTATTGACCACTGCATTGCATGCATACACCCAGCACTTGCATCATCAACACCCAACCAGCACCTAGCACTAAATAGTTGCTCAGTAAGTGTTTGCTGATCGAGATAGAGTCACAATAAGACATGCTAGGGTATTTTTACTTCTATTTATCTTTCTAATCAGCTTCCATACTTATTAACTAACCCTTAGGATCAAGATACTTGCCATTAGTAAAGGAAACTAAGATCTTTAGTACCAGTCCTATCATCAGAGGGTATATTAACTCATGGTAGAGATTAATCTACGTGCACAAATGTAACTGGCAACATAAAATAATGTATTATAAGATGGAAGTCTCAAGTGTGAGATGTGTCATATGTGGCATGCAGGATGATTATAGGCTGGGCAAGAACAAAACACTGAGTAACGTTGATGAGAAAGCTATTGTTTTCCATTCTTCTATTTTAGAAGAAAACCTCAGATTCATGCTAGGGTGTCTTCAATGCCATTCTCCTGCTTGGTTTATCTCTCTTTGCCACCACAAGAGAACATGCCTCAGGCCAAGAGACCTGGGCTGGCCCAGTGTGTAGCTAGGATTTAATGACACTGTTTGGCCCCAGTTGTGTTTATTTCCATGGACACCTTCTGTTTATGGTAAGTGAAATGCTTTTCCATTTTCAGCAATGGTATGTTTTATTTTAAAATTGCTTCATTTAAATTTTTTAAAAGTGAGTCCAATTTCAATTTAAAAAAAAAAGTAAATACTGCCCCAGATGGTTCTTGAAATGGCACCAATTACAAAAGTGTTACTGAAATAACTAGAGTTTAGGAAATACCATGATGCAATGGAGTATGCAGTAGAGGCATACGTATAACGTTTAAGAGGAAGGAGACACTGTTGTCAAGTGGGTTGGTCAGGTTTTTAGAGGCCATCAAGGAAGACGCAGAATTTTGCACCAGGCAATGAGAAAGGAATGGGATTTGTCACAGTCATGATGAGAGCCGGTGGACAGGGGCTGGAGAGGCTCGAGCTAAAGCAAATGGCCTCAGAAGGCAGTGAGCGGAGAACTTTCACTTCAGTAAAGGTGTGTGCAGGAAAGTAGTAGCAGATGCCCTTGTGATGATGGGCAACCTTTCATTCCAAGCTGATTCTCTCCTCCCTTGGGTCAAATCCAGAAGTCAAGAGTCACCTGCTTCTCTCCCAAAGCTGACCCAGAGCCAGCTTCCACATGCCCCATGGCAACACAGTGCAAAGCTGCTCTTCCTGCACTTGAGGGTCCTGTGTTACTATGCTGCAGTGGTTCCTGCCATTGCTGTGAGTTCTCCTCCACTCCCCAAAGCTTCTGCTGCACCGTCCATCAACAAAGGCTACACAGCTCTCTGATGTGACACCAAGACTTGTTTTATTTATGTACCATTTTGACCATTTCCAACAGGAAGCTAACAGGTAGCTCTATCCCTTGTTTTCAAGAACCTACTAGTCATTCTTCAGCTCTAGGAAATGCTGTCTATTGAGTTCAACCTGAGTACTCATGGTTTATTTAAAAATTGTGAATTTTTTCTAAAAAGTTCCCTTCAATATCTGGGAATGCCTAAATAGCCATCCTAAAGTTAATTTTTGTGTTCCTCTGTTTGCATTTAATAGTAACAGAGTAGCTGAAGTCCATGGAGTCAGCTGGCAATTTTAGGATACTTTAAATTTCACATTTTGAATTTTCCAGATTTAAAGGATGAATTTATGCAATTCTGTAAACATACAGGTTTGACCCTGGCCTTTTAAATGAATTTTTAGCAAATATACCCCAGATTGCAAGTATTAGTCCTCAAATCTGATCTTTTTAGTCTATAACATGAATGATGGAACCTCTTCTCTCTTCCTGCAAGCCACCTGAAGTCTCTCTGATCATCACAGGCATGGGTACCCCATCTCCCAGGGCTGTGGAGGGATGACAGGAGCCCCAGTAGGGACAAATGGGAGGTGAGCTGGGTTAGTGTTCTGGAAAAGTAGGACCTGACTGGGTTGATTGAAAGGGCAAGAAGTCATCTTTGAAACCAAAGAAGTATTTCATGTCACATGCCACTGTGCCTGACATTATCACCCATCATTAGTGACTAAAGTCTTTGGATTCAGACATTATCCCTCCACTGTTGGTATCTTTGGTAAAGCATCACAAGGGGCCATTAATATCTTAGCGTGAATCAGAAACCTCTTAGTGTGTAATGGAGCATGGGATACATAGTTTTGATAGAAAAGAAGCTTAAGAGAGAATCAGTGCATGAGAAAAACAGAGTGTTCTCTTCCAAGTGCTTGGTGCAAAAGACATAGAGGTGATAGGCAAAATATCTTGCAATACAGCATGCTCAGCCTCCTTGTCATGTGATGCCCTGTGCCACCTCTGGACTCTATGGAGTCCATATCAGCAAGAAGGCTCTATTAACTGATTAACACTTAAGTGCACATACAGTAGTAATGTTCATCAGGTGTTGGGCAGGTGGGAGCCGGGGGGAGGGGATGGGTATATACACACCTAATGGGTGCAGTGTGCACCATCTGGGGGATGGACATGCTTGAAGCTCTGACTTGGGTGGGGCAAGGGCAATCTATGTAACCTAAACATTTGTACCAGCCAAATATGCTGAAATAAAAAAAAGAAGGCTCTTACCAGATGCAGCCCCACCTTGGACTTCTCACTCTCCATAACTATAAGAAATAAATTTCTTTTTGTTATAAAAATATTTTATAATAGTATATTCTGGGCATTGACCAAACAGAAAGAACTCCAGCCCAATCAGAATGGACACAGGCTCTACACAACTTGTAGGGCTACAGTGATACATTCTTGCTGCACATCAGTACTGAGAAGAGAGACCATCATTTAGGAGGGCGCTCTATGGACAAACTCTAAGAACTCATTCTATATTCACTCACTCAGCATAGAGAACACTTACTAAGTTCCTACTGTGTGCACTATTCCATACCAAGAGTGTGTTTATGAGGAGAGATTTTTAAAAGGACCACCCTTTATATATGGCCATTTTACATTGCCATAAAAATAATGTTTAGAGTATTTTTCTTTAACTGCCAAGTGATGTCACTGTAGGAAACTGACAACAGTTGGTGGGTCTGCTGCAGCCAGTCTCCGCACTCAGCACATCTGTGGTCTGCACCAGCAATAACTCACTCTCTCAGAGTTCTGTTTTGCCTGAGCTGCTTCATACTTAGCTCATTAGGTCATTAGCCCCACGGAGATCCATTAGGCAAAAATACCCATATGACTCCACATGATGGTGAGAAACAAGTGCCAATCTGGCCTTCTCAGACAAATTACTATTTCCTAAGTTCTGGTCTCCCTGCCTATTTACTGCAAGTTGTAAAATTAACAATCAGTTGCCCTTTTAGGCTGTCACTTGAGGCTGATGTAGAAAAGTGACAAATAGCACAGGGGTTACAATTTACCAACCACAGTGGAATCATACCTGAAATTGTCACTATAATGTCACATTTCACTGAATGAGTGATTAAGAACATGCTGTCTTTTTGGCACACTGGAGAAATGGTGAGGTGGGGAATTTTCTGCTCAACTGCTAATCAGTGAACTAAAAAAAAAAGATTCAGTGGAACCACCAGGTTATAAGAGATGGAGGAAGAATCTTTTAAGTCACAAGGTTATAGTGTACATCCATTATTTTTGCATTCTTTTGGTAAAGGCATCCAATTTTCCTTGGGGACTATCCCACTACTATTCTCAATTCCTAAGATTTAGGAAGTTTCTCCATCCCATTCAAAGATGGGCATATGACTCAGGCATGTTCATCAAAATGTTGCATTCACTTGCGCACAGTGATTGCTATAGAGATGAGTAAAGTGAGATCAATGAGGCGATGAGACTCAGCCCTGGGTCTTTTGTTAAAGCAGCAGAAGGAGAGTCTTTATTCTGTTGGAGTCCCTGAGTGGATAGCATGTCAGCCTAGCATCATTGGCAAACATCCGGCCACCAGAAGGACAGCCCAAAGTTTGGGTGAAAATGAAGAAGCCCTAATGACAACTTTTCAATATCTGGACTAAACACATGGACCAGTCACTTGATCTAACCAGTTTGAATAGACTTTCTAAATGATTTGTATCTTCCTTCTCTGGGTGACAAAAGAAAAGTCTTTGTTCCTTGGTAAAGAAATTTTAGATTTCAAAATTTGAGGAATGAGAAACATTTCCAATATCCCTGAGGTTTCTTCTTAGGCAATAGCCAGTTGTTCTGGTCCTGAGCAGGAAGCAGAGCTATGAAGAGATAGTCAAGCAGATTATAGAGTCAGTCCTAAAAGCAACTCATCCTAAAGAAAGAAAGTCTAACTGTTCACACAGAAACATTAAGCCTAATTCAGCAAGCGTATCTGTGATTTTTTTTTTCCAGTCTTTGAAGCAGCACAAAACAGGCAACTCTTTTGCAGATTACCCCTTACTATATTACATCTTTCCAGTGTAGCTATATGTTCCATCTTTTTTGTGGCCAAACTCTGTCTTGAAGAGCAAGACATAACATGATCACTGTCCTTCAAGGTAGATGACACTTCGGGAAATCTCAAAAAATATGAAAGAAAATTACAGATGTGAGAGAAAGAATGTTTTGCCCTGGAATTATGAATTGGGGGACTGGCTGAAAGGAAAAAAATTTCCATGTAAAAAAAAGTCTTTTTAATAAGACTAATTTCTACCAAGAGGATGAGAGTAATCATAAGAAATTGAAACATTCATCTTGACAGACTGGAGGGCCATCAGTTACAATCTGCATCTTCCCACAGTATCAACTCTCTGCTCCTAGAAAAATTATAGGGCATCTGAATGCTTTCTGTTGGTGTTTTCTTTTCAATTTATCTTGCTTTTGGATTAGGCCATCAGAGAAGTACAGGTGAGACCACTGGGAACACTAAGGAAGCAGTAAAGTGTGAATCCTGGAGGTAGTGTAACTGATCTTGGTGAAGCAAATTATTAGTTAATGTGGTCTTATACAAGCTCCGTAATTTTTCTTTGCTTTAGTTTCTTCATTTATAAAATGGGAAACAACACTATCAGCCACACAAACTCATTAGAGGATTAAAATAAATACTACATGTAAAGCATGGAATGTACTAAGGGCACAATAAATGCTTATCATTACTATCCCTATTATTGTTATTGGTTCAGATCTCTCAGGGAGGAAACTGAGATTCCAGGGCAGTTTGAAGGTCTTAGGTCAGAGTCACCCAGAGGAGTTGTGGATCCAAGTCTAGAACCCAGGCTCTCAGACTCAAAAATCTGTGCATTTCCCACCTTCAAAATAAATATCAAGTAATAGTTCTATTTGTATCATGGTTTTAAACAACAAGTAGGGGAAGCTCCAGATATTCCTTAAAAGTAAAAAAGGTATTTTTAAAAACTTCTGGAAAATAAAGATATGGGTGGTAATTAGTACCTGTTAGATTACAAAGAGTAATTATCTTATCCATTTGGGCTGCTAAAACAAAATATCTTGCACTGGGTAATTTTATAAACAACAGAAATTCATTGCTTACAATTCTAGAGGTTGGGAAATTCAAGATCAAGGGACCCGCAGCTTCAGGGTCTGGTGAGGGTTCTGTCTGCTTCATAGATGATGCATTCCTGCTACGTGCTCACATGGAGGAAGGGGCACATAGGCTCCCTCAAGCCTCTTCTATAGGGGCACTAATCCCATTCATCAGGGCTTTGCTCTTATGACCTAATCACCTTCTAAAGGCCCCACCTCTTAATACTATCACGTTGGGTATTGGGTTCCAAATATGAATTTTAGGGAGACACCAACATCCAGTCCTTAGCAGTCATCAAATGATAAGAATAGTTAAATATGCAATTATAATAGTATGATAAAAAATGTCATGCCATGCACCAAGGAGATAATCAGTTATGATCTACCCCAAAATACTTGGGGTAAGGCTGAGTGAAATACAAACTCCTTTTCTAAAAGTAGGAAGGCAGATTTCTGGGGAACAAAGAAATCACAGAGAGGGTTGCAAGGCAGGGGGCAGGCAAAAATCTTAACTGGGCCAAGTTTTTACATAATGCTCTATATGTAATTTTGTTACTCAATTTGTTTGATGTTTATCAGCATCTTAGAAGTTCTCCAAATAAGGCCTGTATTCCCCTTTATTGTTGTATTTCAAATTTTTTCTCTTCCTTACTCCTCTCTCCTGTTCCTCACACCAAACCCTACAAATGAGGTGCCCTATTTTCTCTGGGCCCTATTAGGTGATAACCATTCAAGCTGATCCAGTGCTCTGGGTTAATTGCATGATCAGGAACTAATGGCTCAGGATGTCATCCTCTTGGGACAGATCTACATGGTGCATAAGTCACAGTCTTAACCTAAAGGAAAGAGGCTAATGAGAGAAGCTCCAAATAGGTGTGATGGGGAGGGTGAAGATACAGTAGCTGCTGATGAAGCTCTGCAACAGTAAAAATCTCTCACCTGGATCAGGTGGACAGCTGCTTACTCCAGCTTCTCATGAAGCTTGCTTAGGACTTTGACAGGACAGTTTTACCTTTAAGTTAATCCCATAATTTGTATATTCATTCTTATATATACACATTGAATTTGATTTGAACTTAGGCCTCTCTATATAAAAATATTCTTAACTAGACACGAATTACTCTTAGCAAAAATTATAAGTTCAGCTGATTGGATATGAGTATGAATAATAGCTTTTATTCTTTTCCAAAGTAGTGAATGTTTTTTTGTTTTTTTTTAAATTCTAAGATGTGTTTAAAAGTGTCCAGAAGCAACATTTAATGTTCTCCTTAGATATTGCCATTGGGATTTAGATATATGAATGCATGTCAGAAACTGATCCCTGGCCCATCACACTTACATTAAATTGATAAAAGTTTTTATAAAAGAGGAATAGTTTAATTTCCCCACTTTTAGCATATTTTCAAATGCAGAAAATCAAACTATTATTTTTGTCAAATGCATCTAAATGTTCAAACTGAACAATAATGTTTAGTATAGACTTTCAAGTTAGTGCAGGTTGGTAGTTTTTCAAATAATTTCTTCAGTGAGCAGACTAAGAAAATAAAACCTTTACAGAGTTAATCTGGGATGTGATTTCCCCTGTTCACATCACTAGCATCTTTAATACACAAAAGCAATTCACCCTGACAAGATGGAGACAGTCCTCTACTAAGAGATTACCAATGAATTTGGAAAATATTTTCCATACTCACAGGAGGGACACATACAGCAAGACTAATTGGTGAAGCATAACTTAGATGTTCATTTACAATGGAACATTGGCTGCACATTCATTGTCAAGGGAATGCCTTTAAGATAGTGGATGGGAGAAACTATTTAACTCCCCAATCTAACCAGTCGGCACAATAGCTCTGGTACAATCCCAGCTTTCCAAAACAAGATGATAATAAAGAATTAATTGAATTTTGTGAAATATGTAAAAAATATCTATTCAAGTAAACATTTTTTGGCCAAAACTCTCAGACTGGGCCAGACAATTATATTTGCTGGAGATAGATGAGAACCCAAGTTTATGTAAGAGAAATGCTAATGTCCAAAAGAAAACTTTCTTCCCTCTCAGTGCTAATAGAAAACGTTTTGTTTCTGATGAAATACGTTTCCTCTGCCTGTTGGAATCTCATAAATATTTATGATCAATCCCATTTGTTGTTTAAACAAACAATGTTTGTTTCAGAGATCTAGACCCTTATATGGGCTGGAATAAAAACCTTTTATCAGACAGATCTTGCAACATGGTTTCAGTGATCAAAACATCAAATTTAGTTCCTTAATCCAAATAGTTCTAAGATAGACTTGTAAGAAAGTCAAATTACAATTTGTAATTTCCCACCCAACTTTTTACATGTCTAGGTGCAGAGAACAAACATTCAGTCAAATGAAGAGCTGCTCCAGGTGATCTCAGCCCTGTCCTGCATAATAGGCCTTCCAACCTAGAAAGACTGAGGCAATTCTGTAGTCAACCAAATGGCATGGATCTATTCCATAGGTAATCAGAAGACTTGGAAATTCTAGCTCAGTGTGAGCCCATGGGCCCCACTCATGTGAGAAAGTCCCAACACACAGTTTAGCAGCATCAACCAGAACAAGGCTAGACTCCCCTTGGTTTGATCTGGGTTAGAACGTCAGGAGTTGTCTCCAGATTTCATCATCCATGTAAGTAAGGTAGAGATTCAGCTCTTTTGACTTCTCAGTGTCAGCTCATACTGTGGGTACTGTGTATGGCTGGTACCTTGTGGTTCCTATTTGTTTGAAATCTCCTGCATTTAAGGCATATACAGGGATGGTGAATTCAGGAAATAGACTCATCCTCAATGGCAAAATTGCCTAATTATCCTCCACACACACCTATGAACATCTGTGAGCATATGGGTGCTAAACTTGTATTTCATTCACTGTGTTTTTCCCCATTTGTCCCTCTGGGACCCAAGTAGCTGACCCTTAGGAGCTGCATTCATATTCTCTGATTGGACTGGCTTCCAACTGGGTTTGACTCCAATGAAGGGAGATTTTAAAGCAGGAGAAAGGGGGATTGAGGTGCCCCCACACCGCTTCAGCACCATGGTTCCCTCCTCCACAGTTCTCATGCTTGTTGGGCTCTGGGGGTACTATTTGCTCCCCTGGCCCTCAGCCCTTGGGGTGGTCAAGACCTCCCTCTGTTGACAGTCTCTGAGTTTTGGGGTCTTGTTATCTGACACCTGGAGAAAAGCAGTATTTCTCCAGGTAGAAGGAAGGGAAGAGCACCCAGGAAGGAGGGCGTATCTGTATTCAGTGGCCAGATCCCTTAGAAATCCAACACTGAAAGCATGGATGTCACGAGCTAGGGTTTCAATTGCCTCTGTGTCAGGTACACATTTTACTGATGAGAATTCTCATTCTTACGTAAGTCAATGAATTTCACCATCTTTGATTATGATTGTCCTTTGACAACAATGTGAAAAATTATTTTTTTCTCCCTGCTTTTCTTATAAGCCTTATTTTATTTCAGGTTGAGTTTTCCTTTTCTGTCTATAGGTTTAACAATTTGAAATAGATATTTTCTGTACTTCCATGCCTTCATATTATTATTCTTGAAATACCTTCCTTCCAACCATTGCATATCTTCTGTTCTTTGCACATTTTGCTTCTATTTACTCTTATAAATTCCTATGTCACCTATTCTAAGAAGCCTTCCTTAGCCACCTTCCTGTCATATGAATTAGGTATCCTCCCAGGTACCCCTAGACCACCTTGGACATACACCTTTCATAGTGCTTACCACTCTGTACTATTACTAATAGTTTATCTGGCTCCCTTATGTTTCCTTTGCTCATAGAATCATCTTCTTCATCCCTGGTTCCACAGTGATTAACACAAAGCCCAACACACAGAAGACACTCATGTTTGTGAATAAATGAATGATGTGGAAGAACTAAAATCAGAGTCCAGCACTTCTCACAAGTCTTATGCCCTTATGTGTCTTTTCTTAAAAACTATATTAAAAAGTACATGTTTTTCTGAAGCATCAGTGTAATCACAATATATCTTGATTATTGAAAAGAAAATCCTGGGGGAAATGTTGCATTTTTTAGTTCCTGGGAATATATGCCTATACTCTTCAAATCTTCAAATACTCTCTATGTGGGTTGAAGATAGACTCATAATCCAAAAATATCTCAACAGGCTGGAGTAATGGCTGAATCTAAGAGGATGAAATCTGATGGAGATAAATTTAAGCTTTCCTGTAAGTACATGATGGGGAGGGATATCACCTAGCAAGAACATAGCTGGAAAAGACTTGAAAGTCAATTCAGCTGTGGAGATTATATAAATTTGTAGTATGATTGGGTCCCTGAAATACTTAATGTGATCATCAGTTGTATTAATAAAAGGAATTATTTCTAAAATGAGGGAGATAAAAATCTCATTCTACTGCTTTCTGGTTAGACTACACCCTGGAGTGCTGGTCTTCAGAATGGAATGTGATTACCCATGGCAAGAGGCAGACTTTGAAAGAGAACATGCACGTGAATATTTTTAAGAGAATCCATTTCCAGATTATCACCTTTAATATTTACTCTTTTCTAAACCTGATCTACCCAAGAAGGTGGCCATGGTCAAGATTCTTCTCTACAGCCCCACCCCATTGGCACGTATCCATGTTGTGAGAGGAAGATATAACTCGCACTCATTCACAGTCCTGCCCAAAGGTTTGAAACACTGCAGGGAAATAACAAAGAAAGGAGAACAATGAGGTAACTCACTCAATCAAGGGTAATTTATTCAAATCCCCTCCCCATTTAACTCATTATAAAAGTAATTAAAATAAATTTTATCTTTTTAATTTATGAATAATCATTTATCAGAATTTGTGATATGTTTGTGCTTAGATCCTCTGTATACTATTATTATGGTTATTGTAGTGTATACTCCTAAAAATTTTAACATATAAATCTTTACCATCACAAGACATAAAAAATTAAATTGACTCATTACTGCAGAGAAGAATTACTATCATTAATCTATGACTTTAAGTATAAAAGTATATTACAGTAGGATAAAGTTCTGTGAGGGAAACAGAATAAAATTATGACTTCAAGGAGAAATAGAAGTGAGTCTAAATGATCAACAAAATACAACCATGTGTGTTTTCAAAATGGATAATGGTGAGTATTAAATCACCTTGATATTTATATTCCTTTGAATATATTACAAAGAGTGAAGTAACACTTTTATTTTTAAAGTCAATATTCTCAATGTACTGAAAATTACATCCACTATAATTATTTATACTTATGATAAAAAAGTTTCAGATGTCTACCTAAAAATGTTCAAAGAAGTCTGCAGTTTTTCAAACTTTGTTTAGAGAGTGCATGAGCAAAACATACCACATTTAATTTCAACTATAATATTTTAAAAGGGATAGAGAGAAACTAAAAGGTGTTCAGGGAAGAATCACAAGATTACAAAAGGACTTGGAATCATCTCACATGAAAATTCTCAAACTGCCCATGCAAAAACCCTGAGTTTTTATCTAGCGAAGAAAAGAATCTATAGGCATAGAACTGATTTTTAGATGTGTGTTTGCAGCCCACAGGGCAGGTCAAGGACTAATAGGTTAAAAATATGGATTTTTCAGCTTCTATTTAATTTCCTTCAGGGAGAGGTCATTTTGTTCCCTACTGTATCTATAGTGGCCATGACGCAATGCCTGGCAGATAGTAGGTACAAAATAAGTATTTGTAAAATGAATAAATGAACTTAGTATGAGAAATAATTTCCTAGCATTAAATCTTCCCAAAGATTAAATGGACTGCCACAGGAGTTCCCTTCAGGGGAGGTGTTCAATTTTAATTTAAAGAGGGTTAACAAAATAGAGTGCTGTTTGGCTGGGATAGGTCTTTAGTGCCATCTCCAACTTTCCTTTTCTAGATTTAGGATAGGATTTCTCCCATACGAGGAGGAACTAAATGTTAGGAACCTAAATCATTACTAGAAAAAAAATCATATTTTACACAGATACATTTAAGAAATGGAGATTATTTTCTCTATGCAACATTAAAAATAATAGTTTTGTGCAACTAAAAGTCACTTTAAAATTGTTAAGGAATGTTGAGTTGAGATGGACATCACTAATTTAATTGGGACAACTTTAATAACCAGAGTCAATTAGAACCTTAACAAGAGTCAGGTGGCTGTGTTAATTTCTTTCTAATCATGTCTGTGACTCACTAATTTAATAATTATGGCCAATATACTGAATTTTCCATCAGGACTATCTTAACTGGATCCAATTAAGGAAGGCATCTGTATGCCTCCAAACATAAGCAGCCAGAAATTAAATCCAAGAGGACTGTCAATGCCATTTATTTCCAGAGGACTTAGACATTCTCTTTTCAGTTTTATACTCAAAAATTCTCCCAAACATCTTTAGTAAGAAAATGTTATATTTTCCCTAGTAAACAACAAGGTGAGACAAATATCTAGGTGGTATAATTCAAGGTGATAGGAGTCTACACGATCCTGGTAAAACTTCAGTTGTCTCCTCCATCCTTGCCCATGCACCCTGATTTCTCCCCATCTATTTATAACTCTGTTCTCCTGGACTTCTGTAAAGTGAAGAACCTGCACGCTGGTAAAGAGAGGCTGATTCATGTGATACCACGGACAGCTCCTCCTTCCTTCCCCAGAAAAAGGAAACATGAGAAAATTCATTTTGTTTCTTTCTCTTCTAAAAAGCAGTAAAGTTAGGTGCTCAACCAAGCCATGGTGAAAACACAATCTTTAAGAGTGCTGTATCTTTAGTCTTCAAGAGGAGGCAGCAGGAACCCTATGAAAAGCGTTAGCAGCTGCAGACCAGTTCACTCAGGGAATCTCCCCAGGTATCTTCAGGCTCCATTTTGAAATTCAGTACTTTCCTCACCAGAGTAGTACATATCATAATTCCTTCACTCTAACCATTAATATTTTTTTCAGCTAATGAAGGAGTGTTATTGAAGCTTGCTCCACCCTATCTTTGTAAAAAGAAAAAAAAAAAAAGAAAGAAAGAAAAAAAAATGGTATAATGGGAATCCAGAAATCTGGGCCCATGTCCTAGTTTTATTGCCAACTAACTATATTTCTCTGACTTTTCTGAATCTTAGTTTTGTATAATTTTCATAATAAGGAGATAGCTATAATATGTTATCCATATACGAATATGACATCTTGATACCTATGATAATATGAATAATAAAGTTAGAGATAAGGAACAACCGATTTATTTTCTTGTCCTCTCTTCTCCTTTTCCTTTTCACTCTTTTCAGCACATCTTTCCATTTACAATTTTGTATTTAAAATTATTTATTCATTTTTTCCTCCATAGAGAATATTAGTGATCTATAAACTAGTCAGTTGTTACTTCTCTACAATAGAGCAAAAACAGTAGAGTTCCTTTGTCATATCCTTTCAAGCCAGTGATAATCCCTCTGCCAAAATCATCATCTGTTTTTAGTATCTGTTTTCCCACCTGTCTTATAGCCCCTCATGGCACATAGTACTGTGTTTTGAACCTTCTGCTAGACCAGTACGAAGCACGACAGTAAACAAAAACCCTGAGGCCCAGGTCTCCGTGGACCCACATCCCCATCTGTGAGACCACAAGAGCTGCCACTGTCCTTGTTTAAGGTTTCCTGGTCTATCTGTTGGTCTTTAATAATTTACTGTGCTTATCTAGACTAAATTCAAGTTCTTGGAATGAGTGGTCCCTTTTTTGTCTCAATCAATACTGGCTTCATACCTATCTCTCCTCTTTCCCTGTTCCATCTCCCCTTACCCTTTCTTGGAAGGGAGCATGCAGAAGTGAAAGCACACAGATCGTGGAGCCAGAACAACAGTGACTGAGTCCTGTCTCCACTGCTTTCTTGACAAGCGACCTGGGACAAGCTATTTACCCATGATGGGTCTCTTTTCTTACCTGCATAATGGTGATTTAGAAACTAACTTAAACAAAACAGCATGAAGAAGACAACGTCTTTAGAAATTAAAAGGTGAGCAATAAATGACAGTTGTCTTTAAAGCATGTATATTCTGAGTGTTCTCTTGTCACGCAGAGTGTTATTGAACAGTATGTTGAATAGTAAACATAATCATTTCTATTACAGAGGCTATCTGGTTACAATATCTACAAACTCTCTTTATAAGCAGTATCTCATGGGTAAAATGTGAAGCAATGGTACATGACAAATGTAATAAAATGAGAGAACAAATCTGGAAAAACGTTTGATGCTTTATTACATAATTTTCATCAATTATGTCCTAAAAAGGGCAATATTATTTAAAAAGAAAATAATTTTAAAATGCACAGTTAACAGTTTGCTCATTGTTTAAAAAGATATTAATCCTCAAGATTTTTTTCTCCTTTTTTAGTACTTACAAAAATATATTACTGTAAAAGATATTTTGGATATATTACTATTCAGCTGTGTTCACTTAATTGTTAGTATTATCCTTTGAGAAATAAAATGAGTGTGTATAATTAGACTATAATGCTATTAGTTAATTGAATTTTCCCCTTTTCTCTGTAGCATAATAAGCATCAATAGTGTTCAGTGACCATTTCTACTAAGTAACAGACATATCATATAACAAACATACATGTTTGTGCATTTTTAAAAATCAGCATTTTGAGACTCCTGGACGTGAGATATTGGTCATATGCTCACTTACAAGCACATACACAAGGCATTTCCATGGAACAAAGCTGTTTGAAAATTTGATTCTATTCAATAAACCAACTTTCACTACTTAACATTATTTGATTACAGCTTGAAGTACATCCACATTTCACACACTCTTTACAAATAGTTGGACCATCACTCCTTATCATATGCAATTCTGGGTGAGGGCACAAGTAGGTACACATTTGCCTACTTAGGTTTATATGTGTGTATGTCTATGATCTGAGATGGAATAAGGCAGAGAGCAAAGAGAGGGCAGGGAGAAAATATCTCAAATGGAGAAAGATACAATGTCTGCATAAACTTAGACCAGCTGTCTGGGTCAAAATTATACATTACTGACAAAGATTCTTCATGTGAACTCACAGTAACTTAAAGACAGAATAATGTTTGTTCATTCATAGTGTTATTTGCCTCCTGCAGCCAGCATGTTCATGCAACATCAGTATTAGCATTCAGTCCTCACGATACCATCCTGTAGTAAGTTAGAAAGGCACTATACCAGGAGCTTAAATAAATTTCCAAATTAAGAAGATAATTCAACAGCATTCAGGAATGATAAAAACATTAACAATAGAGCAGAGAAATTTGCCCACCATGTCATGACTCCTGAGTTTTCTCCAAGAGAAGCATTTCAAAACTACAGAAGTTAACATTTTTCAAGTATAAGGAAAATGTGAGGAAATAGTCTGCTCCTCTATTTTTACTTTAGTTATGGGCACTCAGGGAAGCATTTAATAATCTTTGCCTAGAAATGCTCAGAAAAATTTTATTAAAAAAATAAAGAAAAATCAATGGAAGAATGAGTCACATCAAGAAAAAGTGGAAAAGGTGTATGTATTCCAACTAGGAAAAAAGTAGAGGAAATTAGTGCCAAGAACTCCATCGGCTTCCTTGTGAATGAAATAAATCCTTTCATTTATGGAATGAATGAATGTAATAATATTCCTAGAGAAAAATGACACAGTATATTTGTGCCTATTAGGAGATCATCATAAAAATCCAATGGGATTTTCTCAGCTCTATTTGGAAAATCTCACTGAGTAAAAATGAATTAAGTTCCCTTCCCTGATATATCCACCACAACTTACAAAACAGTAAGAAAATTTCTGCATGCCCAAAGCTGTCCTCAAATCATACTGTGTCTCAGGTGCTTATACACCCTTTTAGGATCATTTTTCTATGCTTGGAACGTTGCCTGTAAACTTCCTAATTACATAGTAAAGCACCCTAATTATTCAACTTGATATTTTAATTTTCCATATTATAAAAATAATGCCTATTTATTATGGGGAATTTGTAAAATAAAGATACAAAGAAGAAAATAAAAATCACCCATATTCCTGTCATATAAATAAACTACTATTAACAATTTTTGAATTTAAATCTTTTATTTTTCTACCACCATGATATAATGCAACAAGCTGGTTTTAGACTTCAATTTTGGAATCCAATTTTGGATATTAATTTTGAACTTCAATTTTGAAGACAAAATCTTCAATTTTGTTTAATTTTTTAGTGTAATAGAATACTTTTATAAAGTAGATAAAATTGATGAATCTAATCTACATGGATAAATATGGACATATCACAAACATTTTGTTGTGGGGGAGAAAGCAAGTTCAAAAATATGTTCAATATGATGCCATTTATGTAAAATATTAAAACAAGATATTATTCAATATTACTACGTGTTATCTGGAGGCCCATAATACTTTTTGGAAAAAAAAAGCATGGAAAATGCACAGGAAGGATAACTTCATGATAGTGATTACCTCTGGGGAGGGATAGATGAGAACTCTATTGGGGCTTTAACAGCATCAGAAATATCTTACTTCTTTAAAAAGTGATATATATGTGGCTGATGGAAATGTTATCTTGCTTGTTTGTGGTAATGGTTTCATGAGAGTACGTGTATGTCAAAACTTAACAAACTGTACAGAGTTATATGCAATATATGTCAACCATAGCTCAATAAATCTGTTAAAAAGCAAAAGTAGAAAGCGATATAAAGAAAACTTGGCAAAAGATAACAGATCTACATTGTGGCACATGGTTGTCTATGATATCTTTCCCAATACTTCTTGGCAGGTCTTAAATATTTTATAAATAAATAGAAATAACACAATTTTATCTAGAAAGTGGAAATAAATATGAAATGATACAGGCTGCTTCTGGAAGAAAGAGCCACCACTTTACAGAATGTTGAATTTCTGCCTGGTGGGTGATGGCAGACAAAAGGGCATTCTGTAAGGAATGAACACCAAGGGACACCTTCTCAGGGGCCTGAAGAAATGCAGTGTTTATGCTTCCCTGCTCTGTCGTAGGAAATCCTTTTTTGGTACCCTTTGATTCTACAAAAGATAATCTTTGTCTCTTTTGGTCAAAGTACCAAATAGGTTTTTATCCACATCAAACGGTTTATCTACATTTAATATTTAACTTGCAAATTTCTCTTGACATTCAAACAAAACTTGTCAGATACTACAGGCTTCATTGCTTTGTCTATCAAATCTTCCCTGCCTCCCCCTGGAACCCCCGCCTCGACATCGTTGTCCCATCTGATCTTTGTGGTGTGTCCCCACCACAGCAATCTCCCTAGAAGGTCCTACTTCCCATCTGTGAAATGGGATAGTGTGAGCACCTATCACCAGGATTGCTTTTGTGGTTTGATTAAACAAATTCATACATAGGAAGTGCTTAGAGCATTGTTTGGGACAATTATAAAACTAAATACAGATGCTATTTATTATATTTATTATTATACAAATATATTCAAATATCATTGTTTCATTAAAAATAAGTATTGCGCTTATCACATTCCATTTCCCCACCTCTGAAGAAACAATCGGTAGTTGTTCATTGTCTTCAAGGTCAAGTGTAACCTTATGATTCCTCCACCCATTGCTTTAATGATTTTTACCACTTTTCTGAGTAAAAATTGCTTTAGCCAAATCTATTCTATTTTCATTCTAAAAAGCAATGCATGTTTCCACCCTTTCCCACTAACCTTTCTGAAACCTCACCATAACCTTCCCAAGCCACCACAACCTAGAATCACTTTATTCCCTCCTTCTAGAAACTGCTTGTTTCTGATATCCGAACTACTCATGGTGACATTTGGGGCATACACATAAAAGAGAAAAGAAGGTGCTATTTCCTGTTTCCCTAAATCGACTGTAAACCTTTCAGAGTCTCCTTCTGCGTTTTATGCTTCCATGTTTGCAACAGAACTCAACACTTAGTAGGGACCTGGTAAATGTCGCTGAAAAAAACCCGGTGGAGTGACAATTTGAAGGGTGAGGATAGCCTCATTCCAAAAAAGTTTTAGGTTACATTCGGAATCACTATTTACTTAGCTCATTATTTCTAATCCCTTTTACTTCTTCATTTCAAGGTCAAGTTTCAAATCAGCCTCCCAAACTGGCCTGGGTGAAGCCAGGCTGCTTATGCACTGCCAAGAAAAAGGTGAAGAGGATGTTGAGAGACAGAATCCAACAGGGGTGAGGTTTTCTGCGATTTCTTGCCCTTACAAACCTTGTTGACTTTTGCCTGAAAATGAAAAGCACGCACAGATGTTATGGGAAGGCCCAGACCTGGCCAAAGTAGAAAACAGTAGCTACTTGTCTAGAATCCCTTCTCCATATCCATTCACGTCCCTGCTACCTCCATGCTGTGCCTGAGTGTCTCAGGGACACTGGATCCTTCAGGTCTGCCTTTCGTTTCCTGTGGGATGAATATAGATGAGCCCTATTATTGCCGCCATGTTATAGATGAGGAAACTGATAGTTAGGCAGGTTAAGTGACTTGGCCAAGGATTTACTGTTAGGACATACTGGAGCTGAAGTTCAAAGCCAAGACTGTTTGACTTCAGAGCCCATTAAGCTATACTGTCTCCTCTTGCAGCTCACTGCATTGAGGGTGGTCTGCTTTTGTTAGGAAATGGCAGGTCCTTGTGGGTAGCAAGCTGGCGGTGGGATAAAGTTGTAGTTGAATGTGTTTGGGCTCAGTGTTCCCCTCTGCAAGCTATTCCAGACCAGAACCCTCACTGTAGGCATATAGTTACATAGATACCTGAAAGATTAAAAAGGGAACCAAGCCAAGTTAATTTCTTTACACAGCAATTCTAAATTAAGTCTTAGAAACTGTCTTGTTTCAGTATTGTTCTCAAAAGTTTTGTCAATGGAAAAGAACCAAAACTCTCTAAAATAATTTAAAGAGGTTTATTCTGAGCTGAATATGTGCTACCATGGCCTGGAGAGCCATGTCCAAGAAGCCTTGAGTAAGTGGTCTCGCCATGGTTGGGTAACAGTTTGGTTTTATACATTTTGGGGAGACAGGAATTACACGTAAAGTCATAAATCGATACATGGAAGGTTTACATTGGTTTGGCCCGAAAAGGCAGAACACCTTGAAGCAGGGGATTACAGATTGTAGGTGGGTTTAAAGATTCTTAGATTTGTAATTGATTAAAGAAATGAAGATTTGTCTAGAGGCTTGGAATGTTTTAAGTTAAGATAAGGAGGTCTGTTAATCAGAAACAAGCAGTGAATACATACCCAGGCTCCAGTGATCTGTTAAGTAAATGGATGACCTGCAGGTGTGGTTTAACCTTTGTCTTATATGGCATTAGGCCTGGTAATGATTTTGTATCTTATTGTTACAAGGAATAAGTCCAAAAGGGACAGGGTGTAACTAGACGTGTCTGACCTCCTTTCTCCTCATGGCTAGCAAACTTAGCTTTACAGGTTATTTTTTTTTTGAAGGGGGTTGCCTTGGCCAAGAGAAGGGGGTCCATTAAGTCTTCTGGGGGGAGGGGAACTTAAGATTTTATTTTAGTTTACAGTTTGTATGTCACTGTGAGTGGAAATTATTTTTGTCCAAAGCAATTTGGCAAATTCAGTAAGTTTAGATGTTTCACTACCATATACACAATGGAAACCCTGAGTTCCTGACAGCTAGCGGGAGAGGAGGATGAAGTCACTATTTCCCCTCACATCTCACACCCAGGGCATGAGGTGAGCTGCTGGGATTAGGTTTGCAAGACTGACCCTGCGGAGACTATGGATCCTTTATTGCTTCTAGATAAGTTAACAGCAGTTAAGCAGCTATGCTCAGCTCCACAGGGGTCTGTTTTGCCAAATTCAGAGAGGTTCCATGGTATTGAGAAGAGCAAGGTTTCTATCTCAATCATTCTCTAAAAAACTAATACTGAATCTAAACAAATATGCCTAAATATTTGACAGTGGCAGCGAGGCTATTGAAGAAGGCAATATTACCGATCAAGATCAATGGTTCTCAAAACCACAATAAAAGCCACTCAAAATAAAATAAAAATGCACAATATAATAACCAGGGAGGTCTTTAAAAAATAGTGCCTGGGACCCACCCCCACACTATCTCTGATCTGGATGGTATAGGAAAAATAAAAACCTGAGCTTACTTACAGTAAATTTACTACCCATCTTACCAGTTAAAAATCATAGTGTATAAGATCCCTGGTTTTTACCTAAATAACATAGAATTATCTGCACCCAGAACTTCTTAATCTGGACTTGTAATGTGTGCAGAGTATGCCAGTACTTCTGGCCATTTTGGCTACACAAGCATCGCCCAGGAGCTTTTCTGACCAGCATCTTCTTAGCTCCTCAGGTTTTATCTATCAATTGTGTGAAACCCGGAATATAAATGAGTATGCCAGGAAGACAAATGAATGGCTTCTCTATAAAATCCAGGAGTGAGAGAGTTTTTGCATTGAGCAAACTAGAAACAAGAGAAGTGTATATCTATGCACTCTGGATATGTCACAAGTTTGAAACATAAGGCAATTTTCTGCCAGTTATTAGGAAACTAATAACCACTGAATGTCTATCATGTGCCATGCAATGGCATATATTTAAGATCTCAAATAATCTCCAAAAGATTGATGTGAGATACATATTCTTAATTCCCACTTTATGAATAAACAGCTATGAATTGAGAATCAGAGAATTTAATCACTCCTTCAAAGTCCCACAGTATATTAAATAAATTGATAGAATCAGAAAGCAAAATAGTACTGTCTGAGTCAGATGTCTTTTCTTTCTCTGTAACATTGTGTTTTCTTCCTAAATAAGAAAAGTTTTCCCCCACCTTAATTATACTGCTGGACACCCAGGCTTACCTCTAGTGTTGATTTTATACTTGGCATTTTCCATGCACCATCCAAGCCAGAAAGCACTTAACAGCTGTGGTGCCCTGAATCTATGACACTCGGATGTCCTTCAAGAGACCCTACTGTGGGAGGGAGCATCACTCACTGAGCCCCAGCTGCCACCCATGGGATCCGGCACTGGCTTTGCACTGAGGCCAGGTTTCCCCCAAGCTGCTCCTAGATAGTGACAGAGCATGGTGGGGTTCCTGCCTGATGTGGGGCTCTTCCAAGCAGCGACGTTTGCTCGTGGGCCACATTCTGGCTTGACCAAAACTTCCTCAGAATTGTGCTGCAGTCCAGAGCTCTTCCTACCCAATCCTTCCCTCCTACTCTCCTTTCACGGAACTTCACCAACGTCTGCCTGCTCCTTCACCCCTTATTCCAGACAGGCATTTCTCCACTGAATCTTTTGGCATCTAATCCTGTCTTGGAGGCTGCTTCTCAGAGCACCTGAACTGACACGACACTCTGTTCTTTCTCTTTCAATCTCTCTCTCCCTCTCCCTCTTCTCTGCCCTTGACTGTTGATCTCTAAGTCTCCTAAGTCTTTCAGTTCAAACTCTTGAGCTGTGTTCTCTCTCTCTCTCTGTTCCAGCTGCTCTAGTTCAGACCCAGAACTATTGTCCTCAGTTCCTGCCTCCTCCTGCCTCTGTGACCCTCCAGTTTCCCAGTTACCTTCTCCAATGAAAAGCGGATCCTACTGCAATAATGTTTAAGCTCCTTTGATGGCTCCTCATCTTCCACAGGATAAAACTAAAGTCTTTACATGATATCTGAGTCCCTCCTTTATCCGAACCTGCCCCCCTCACCACCAGTCTCTCGGCATCCAGGCTCCAACCAGACTGAATCACTGACCATTTCCTGCTGCTTCGCGCCTCTGGACATGAAATGTGGGTTTCCCCCATGCCTAAAAGCCCCACTTCCCCTTTGATTGCCATTGACCTTAGCATGGTTTTTAATTAGAGATAGCACGTGATTTTGCTATAGTCTGTTTACTTTGAGATTATTTTTTAAAGTTTGCTTTTTAAGGCTAAGAGATTATTCTTCTAAGTCATACTAATGGACTCAATGCTCCTTTGAGGAATTTATTCCATAGAAACAATCACAAACATTCAAGAAGATTTATGCACAAGGCCCACTCACCATAGTGTTAATTATAACAATAAAAATGAAAAACAACCTAAAAGTTCCACCAAAAGGGATTGCTTAAATAAATAACAAGCCATCCACAAAATGAAAATTTATGTGGTCACTAAGTATAAAATTGAAAAATAATATCTAGGAAAACTGTTTGCATTGTATTGAGTAACATATAGATTTCACACACTCTGTGTCTTTGGTGGCTCGATTTTAAAATACATAGATATCCACACATATGGGTGTATATGTAACAACTGAAAGGGTTTACATCCTTTGAGGAAAGGAGAAAGTATGGGTGTCTCAGGCTTTCTTTTCTATGTTTTTGCACATTTTTCAATTTTTCTTCCATAAACAGATTCCAGTTTATAATCAGAAAAAACAAATAGCCAAGCTAAATGTTATTTTCAAAACTTCTTAAAGGGTGATCACACTAACACCCTGCTAACAATAGCTTCCAGTACAACTTTTAGCAAAATTCACTTTTACAAAAAGGAGATTTTTTACTTCAACCAGAAAAAGAAAAGAAAAAATCCAAAAGCATTCTCAGACTAAAAACTATATCGTGATAGTACCTAAAATAGACGGGGATGTGGGGTAGAAGAGGAGATTTCGTTTTTTTAGGTTTTACAATACTACTAAAATTCAGAAAATATATACAGACTAAAGAACAAATGTTGAATAACATCTAAAGAACAACAAAATGTTGTTTTAAAGATTGGAAACCAGTTTTTGAGTTTAGGCTTATATAGCAGTGTTTGATATTGGATAACACATTTTGAGTAACTATATACAAGTTATTATAATTAACAAATGCACACTTATTGAAAATAAAATAGTTTTCTTTAACATGATCAATTTGATATTCTTTCTCTTTCCAGGGGAAAATAACAGCAAAAATACATTTCTAACTGGTAACAAAAGTCACTTAAAAAGTTATCTTCATTTTTTATTTTTGCTGTGGATTATTTTTCTTTTCTCTGAGCAAACTAAAGCAACTGCTTGGATTTTGCTTTTCTATTTCACATGATTGACAAAAGCTTGGTTTTTCCATTTTCAAAGTAATAAAATAGGATCAATAAAGTAAACCTCCTCACAGCACAGTAATCTCTCTAAGACTCTGAGCAGCTTTTTACATGTCTTGATCCAATTTAATCCCAACAAGTAGCCAAGATGTACTTCACAGATTCTCAAAAACAAATGTATGGTTAAAAATAAGCGGAAATTATCTAGACCAGTATTTCCTAATCTTTGTGGGGCTTCATCACTAAGTTGTTTGATTTCTTGGCACAATTCTCTGACCTGCATTCCCTTTCTCACTCCTTTCTGTGAAATGGTCCAGTAATGCAAGTTCTTGAAAACATTTATATTGAAGCAAGATCAGCTAATATCCCCTGAACATATCTCAAAATCAACCGTGGGAGCTCACTGCAATCACATGCAGAAGGCGGCGGCTCCCTTTCTGTAACGCTAGGAAGAGCTGACTTTGGAAGATCCTCTTTGAAACAAATCTCAGCCAAGTCAGATTTTAATATCCTGTGAGAGGATGGGAAAAGTACATTTTTTCACAAAGAGGCCCCTCTCAGAAACTTCCCACACCATGGAAATTTATCACTCTTTTGACAACACTGATAAAATCAGTATAGCACAAAAGCACAAAGCACAAATTTCTCCCCTTTCTCTCTCCTCCTCCATTTTGTTGTTCCTTCACCCTAAAAATTCTACTACTGTGCTTGAGAATTTCGGCTTGAGCCTCTTAAGAATCTCAGGCAGTTGTATGTCCATACTGTGGAACAAAATGTAAAAGGATCCTGCTGTCACATTTGCTTGCAGTTTGCTGAGTGTTGGAAACAGGAGCAGAGAACTGAATGATGGGGCAGAGGAGCTTCACATGAGGTAGAGTTCTGGGGCTTCCCAGGAATATTGAAAGGCCTATTACACTGTTCTTTGGAAAATAAAGAACTTTTCACTTCACTGAAAATAAACTAATAAACAAAATAAATGCATGATATTTGAAAACTTTTGTAAGACTTTCATGACATTGTATAAAAGCAATAAAATATTGTTTCCAAGGCATTATCAGTGGCATATTTACTTTACTTTTATATTAACCCTTTTAATAAAATGAAGACAGAAAAAATGTGTAGATATATTTACAAAGTCTATATACAAATGTATGCACATATATACTATGTGTGTTAGCATATACATACACATGTGTGTATATACATGTATGTGTATATACACATATGTACTGTGTATATATATGTGTATACTATGTATACATATATAATTTTACTAAGTCTTATCATAATATTTTAAAGGGTAAACCGGTTGTTCGAAGTTTTCAATGTTATCCTCCTATGATGACATGTTTGACTTGTTTCAGTTATGTATTGCTACATAGTAAAGCACTTTAAAAGTTAGCAGCTCAAAACTACAGTCATTTTATTTGCTAATAATCATATGGGTCAGGTACTCGTGAAGGATTCTGCAAGAACAACTTGCACATACTCCACAATATCTGTGGCCTCCACTGGGAGGGCCTACGTGGTGAGAAGCTAGTTTCTTATGGTATTGGTTGTGGTGGCCCAGCTGGTGCTGGAGGATCCAAAATGGCCACACTCACAGCTTGGTGCCTTAGTGTTGACTGTGATGTAGGGTAACTCGTTCTGCCCGACATGTCCTCTCTCTCCTTTTTGTGGACTGTTATCTTTCAATAATCTAGCCTAAACTTCTGTACATGGTGACTAGCTTCTAAGAAGACAAAAATGGAAACTTGCAAGGTTTCTTAAGGTCTGTGTCTGGCACTGGTAAAACATTACTTCTGTCATACTCTACTGGCCAAACGAATCACAAGACCAGTCAAGTTCGAGTGATAGAAGGAATTTTGGAGGTCATCTTTGGAGACTAGCCACTCTAAGACCTTTTTTCTCCCAAGCAGCTAAAGTTTATCTGCCATATCAGGGTTGCTATTCTAAGACAAAAAAATAATAATTTGAGAATTTTCTAGTAACATAAAGCATCAGTGAATTTGGGGAATGGTGTTTTCTACTGGGTTGACATTTCTTGTTGACTGAAAGTTAACTGAGTTTATTTCAGTTAATGAAGCTAGGCATCATTAGCTTCTCAAGCCTCTTTCATTCCCAGTCATTCATATACTCATTTAACAAAAGTTTATTGAACATATTTTATGTGACAGGCACTGTCTTGAGTGCTGGAAATGTAGCAGTAAACAAAACAAACAAACTCTCCACCCCCAAAGAGCTTACATTCTAGTTGAGAAGTCAAATAATAAACTAGTAATTGAATAGTTTATGTGTGTGTGTGTATGTACATATGTCAAGTAGCAATAGATGAAGAAAGATGCAAAGGATGGGGGGATAAGGAGAAACTAGCAGTGCATTTTTAGGAAGGGTAATCAAAGAAGGTCTCTCTTGACAAGGTGGCATTTTTGCAGAAGTCATAAAGGAAATGTGAGGATGATCCCCGTGTGTATATTGGGGGATTGGGATCATTTAGGGTAGAGGGGATAGCAGGTGCAAAGGCCTGAAGGTGGGAGCCTGCAAGGAAACCAGAGTGGCTGGAGCAGAGCGTGTGATGGGGAGAAGGACGGGGCTGCAGAGGTGGCAGAGAGTCAGAGCATGTGAGCCTTGCAGGATAGGGTGAGGAGTTGGGATTTTACTCTGAGTGAAACATGGAGCCACTGCAGGTCTTGAGCAGAGGCATGACATGATCTGGATTACATTTTTAAAGGATCACGTTGCCTGCTGTGTAAGCAACAGTGGGGCAAGGGTGGATGTGAGAGATCTGTTGGGGGTGGGCATTGCAGAGGTGCAGAAGGGCATCTTGCAAACAAGACAGAAGTTACAATCATATGTAACATACTCATGGAGGTGACAACTCATCACCTTTTCCATAATCTTTTGGTGAGAAGCATCTCATAGGACTAGACCATACCCAAGGGGATGGGACTACACAAGGGCATGGACACCAGGAGGCAGGGGTCACAGGGTCCCCTTGAGTCTGTCTGCCATACAACCTAGACTGAGACAGAAACTGACACTTCTGACAAGACACATTAAAAAGGTGAAACTGCAAATGTGACAAGATCCTGAAGAGACGTCCATGGTGCTGTGGCATTTTCTCATAGGAGGACGTGAACTAGATAAATAAGGAGAAAAGATTTTTTCTGAGAAAGAAACAATTGAACGAGGAACTGAAGTTAGAGTAGGAGTTAAGAATTTATTTTTGAATTGTGTATTCCTTTCCTTCCCTTCCTCTCTGCCTCTGAGTCACTCATTTAAATTATAGAGTTATTCAGGGAACAAAAGATATGGGGAACATTATATTTTACATCAGATGAGCTCATTCGAGAAATGTGCAGAACATCTATTATCTCCTTAACAGTAATAAACAAAACCTTCAAAAAAACAGGAACTAAACAGCTATCATTTCTAACATTCTCATTCGTGGAAATATCACCTTGATGCCAACAAAGCAGAAAACAACTTTAAATGGAACATAATGATTCAAAAATCCTTGAAAGAAAAAAAAAGAAATCTTTTACGACTTCTTCTACAGTTGCAGAAAAGAATTAACTAAATACTAAAATGAGAGAACACTACCCAGATTGAGCATTCCTGGCCATTGAACCCAGGTATTTTTGCCTTCCTCCTCCTGTTTCCACCTTATGCACTCATCCCAGAGTGAATAACAGCATCTCATTTAATTCATATCACACTGAAATGAGGCACTTGGGATACATGAATGGATATAAATCCTTATAAACATAAAAGCCATAAAATATTCCTTAGTAAACAGAACACAAAAACATAATTTAATTATTTCTTGAGGGTATGAAGACATCATTAGAAAAACCACTTATTATTCTCTTATATAAGACAGTGGGGGGTGCACTGCGGATGGGCGGTTGTCCGTGAATGGCAATGATCCCTGTTGTAGTTGATATCAAATGTTCACAAGATAATTTCAACCTAATTTTGATGGAACTAAAAAAAATGAATGCTATTTTATAAGGAAAAACCTACACAAAGATTTTTTCACTTTGCTCATACTCAAGAGTAATTTTTAAGATTATATGGATAGATACTTTAAAATATCCAGTTTATGCACTTTTTCTTTGGGATAGTATGGAGTAATATGAAGTAGAACAATGTTCCTGTGGAGAAAAATTAGCAAAGCAAGGTAAATACAAACTGTCTTATTCAAGACAACAGAGAGCTAGTATATCAATGATGAATAGAGTGGCCAAGATTCTGGAGATGGGAGAACCACAGAAACGTAAGTTGCCTTTTCTCTGGTTTCACTTGCTGACTCTGGACCCAGGCAAAAGGTCAAGGATTCAGGTTTGTTATGGGCAGGGCATCAGAGAAGCCAGCATAGCTACTGACAATCAGATGGGGCTGAGTGACAAAACTGGTAGGCCTCAGCAAGATTGTTTCTCTCTCAGGATGTTTGTTGAATTCTAAAGCTCTATATAGTGGGATGCTAAAACACTTAAGCCAAAATCCAGAAAAAACAGAAAACATTTTTCTACCATCTTACAGAACTAAGAATATTAAAATGAGAGTTTAGGATCAGTCAGGGATGAGGAAATCTCACTAAGTACACCAGAGATTCCATACAAAGCCCTAGAGGGACAGGAACAAACAAAAAATTGAACAACAAAACCAGAGAACTCACACTCCCAGATGTCAAGACCCATTAAAAAGCTGTAGTAATTAAGACGGAGAGGTATTGGCAGGAGGATAGACAAATAGATCAATGAAACAAAGCAGAGAGTTTAGAGGAAGACCCAGAGATAAATAATCAACTTATTTAGGATGAATATGGCACTGCAGTACATGGGGGAAGAATAATCACTTCCACAATTGAATATCCATATGCAAAGTAACAGATCTTGACCCCCTGATTCAAACCATGCACAAAATTCATTCCAAAATGGATTTTATATCTAAAGCAAATATTTTAGAAAAAAAAGCATAAGAAAATGCCATTGTGAATTTTGGTAACCAAAGATTTCCTAACAGGACACATAAACATGTGATTACAGAGGAAATGATAAGGTGGACTGCATTAAAAGCAAGAACTTCTGTTTATCGAAAGATATCATTAAGAAAACATAAAGGCAAGCTACAGAGTAGGAGAATATATTTACAATACATACATGTGACAAAGATCTTTATCCAGAATATATAAAGAACTAAAAATTAATAAGCAACAGATAGTATAAGCTGAGCAAAAGATTTGAGCAGTCACTATCAAAATGGCCAGTAAATATATGAAAACGTGCTTAACGTCACTAATCATCAGAAGAAAAGTAATAAAACTAGAACACACTCTGTTCAAAAGAATACCTAACATGCAAAAAGCAAAGATCAGAGTTGTACTGGGACTCAGCATCAACTCTGCATCTAGTGACATCATTTTGACAGTTTCAAATTGGCCTTGGTGGGAGTATTTACACCACTGAAATTGGCAAAAACTACAAATCTGTGTTTCTTTTTCCACCAAAGAGGCAGTTTATCAATACACCACTGTGTAGTGTTGGCAAGGGTGTAGAACAACTCAAACTTTCATACAATGCTGGTGTAAATGTTCGTTAATAATCATTTTGGAAAACTGCTTTGTAGTACCTCCCAAATGTGAACGTGTGCAGTTCCACTCTACGTGTATATCCAACAGAAGTGTGTACATATGTTCACAAAAAACACAAACAAGAATATTCATAGCAGCACTATACATAATAGCCCCACACTGGAAACTAATTGTCCAAAAAATATGAAATGGATTTTTTACATGGTGGTATAGTCCTACAATAGAATAGTAAACAGAAATGGAAAAGAGCAAACTGCAACTATACACATTAACATCGATGAATCTACCAACTATAATTTTGGGAGAAAGAAGCCAAACACAGAAGTCTACATACTTTATGACCCCATATATATCAAGGCAAACTACTGTATGGTCTTAGAAGTCAGGAAAGTGGTTTTACCCTTGACATTGAGGAACTGATTAGAAGGGGCATGATGGAAGATCCTGGAGGGCTGAAAATGTTTTACTTTTTGATCTATGTGCTGGTTACTTATATTCATTCATTCATTAAAAATTCAAGGAGCTATTTACTTATTTGTACACTTTACTATATATTGTAATTCAATTAAAATTTTGGCTGTAAAAGATAAGGAACCATACACCAAGATACAGGTACCCCTGATTTTCTTTATTTAAAGTCCACAAACAAACAAAATGATTCTATGTTGAAAGAAGTCAGAATGGTGTTGATTTTATGTGAAGCATTGACCGGGGGATGAAAGAAAGGGACTTCTGGATGCTGGAAATAATCTACCTTGACCTTGCTGGTTACATGGGTGTATGCATTTGTAAAAAGTCATTACATTGTAAAGTTAACATTGTGCATTTTACTGTTCTAACTTGTAATTAAATTTTAAAAGTTCAGTTACTGGGAGGAATAAACCTAACCAATCTCATGTATCTTTTTGAAAAGGCATTGTTTCCTGCTTGGCATATTTCTCAAGCTCAAGAGCTAAGTTTCTTGTTCATTTCTTTGCTCACTGACTGGGAATCGAAAATGATGAGAAAAAAGTTAACTGAATTCTGTTTATAGGTAAAAACAGAAATTTTATTGACTATCCAGTCAATAAGCATAGAGACTAAATAAATCTTGGAACTACGCTAAAATTTATGGAGTAATAATAACATGATAAAAAGCCCCCAAAGAATTTACAATCTAGTTGGGAGAAATATAACACCCTGAAATATAGAGAACATTACAAAATAACATAAAAGCAAATGAATACAGTGTCGTGAAACTAGCTTTCTCTGAAGTACAGCTGACTTTAAAATGGGATTTTCAGTCCTAGGAGAGTTTACAGTTCCCTTCCTCCTCCCACTTTCATTTCTATTCGTAATCCTACCTTCTTCGAGGAACACAGAAGGGTACCTGTAATGAACTTGTTAAAATCCAAGTGCAGTTCTCTTTTTTGGAATGACTTTCAATCACATGATTGAAAATTCCTTCTCTTTCTGAGTTAAAAAAAAAAAAACTGTAAAGGCTGAGTTATAACTATCATTAAACCTGTAAAGCAAAGCTCTAAGTCATTAAGCTGGGAAGAACCTGGGTTTTATTGCCCATAAAAAGCTAAGGAAAGGAGAGAAAGAGCCAAGTCACTCCTCTTAAAATGAAAAGGCATTTAGGAGAAGTGGAGAAGTGGGATGAAAGGAGCCAGACAAGAGCAAGAGTTGCACGGATAAAGCTGCTTAGGTCTAGTGTAGCCCCATACCCGGGCCACCTGTCACAGCCCTGGTTAACTCCTGCTGTCCCAGTATCTTGTTGTGTTAAACATTTTTCCTTGATGTCCTTGGTGGTATTGCAATAAGCTAGGATGGGTTTGGTAGATCTCTGCTTTGAACTTGTAGCCTCCATCAGGGTCTTGTCTAGCAATGTGTGAGACACATGTGCAGTTAAAAGGAGGCTCACTTGAACATGTGGTTAAATCTGAAAGACAACCCAGTGATAACCCATCTCTCCTCTCCTCCTTACCCCACCTAGATACAATAGGATTAGCGCTTCCCACTCAATGGCGCTAGCTGGTGTAACGAGGGTAGCTTAGACAATATAGACTGGAGATGGGTGGTGGTGGGATAAGTATTAGAAGTTTCTGCCTCTGCTAGCTAGTGGGTGTGCCAGCCAGTTATGTTGCAACCTGTGAAATGCAGGGCCATGTGGGAAATTACAGCTTAAGGAAAGATGGAAGAATAGGAAATAGAGGCTGAGAAGTCCTGCCATAGAGTATATAGAATAATTTGATTGCTCTTCTAAGGTGGCTTTGTTAGACTGCTTTATGGCATAATTGACAACTTTTTTATTATGTGGTTTTTCTTTTTTTTTATTTTGCTTTAAACCCTCTCCGCAGTCATAAGCTCAAAAAAAGTGCACGTTTAATAAATTAAACTGAGTTTCCATTTCTTAAGAAAGTTCATGATGAACATGTAACTTGCCCAAAATGTTTTTCAATATTGACCATCCACTTTACAAGCCATAAGAATAACGTGGACCACATAACAACCACAAGACTCAAATCTACTGAAAATATGTCAGCATATATTTTAAGAGTTAATATTTACTTAAAGACTACAACCAAAAATTATGATTTATTAAATGCATTTGCAGAAGCTGGAATATATCACTCTGTAAAGCGTGACTTTTCATTTAAACCAAATGACAATGCTTTCTCTGTTAATTTCACTTACTTAGTTTTCAATGACAGGGTTTTTTTACATGTACAAAATAGTGAAGTGATAGCTGCTCATCTGTTGGCTTCACTAACAGAAGAACTTTGCAAACAGTGAAATGAAGCCAGTTTTTCATCTCTGTCATTGGATGCTTCAAAAGAAAATCAATGAAATTAATTCCAATAGTGTTCAATTGTTTTCATCTATGTCATTGAATCAAAGGGGAAGTTTTGGAAGCTGATTCAGTCAAAGATGAAACATTCAATATTAATGCGTAGAGTTAAAAAAAATTTTCTTCAATATACACAGATATCTTTTTTAATTTTCAAAAGAATTTTATTTTTGAAAATAATTTTTAAGTGGACCATTTTGTTAATTAGCCAACATAATAAAAATAATTTGGGGTTCATAAATAAATGACAAAAATTATATAATTTTGATTATTTTTAGCACACCCTTTCACTCTCAAAAGTGTCCCAGTTTGAACTACCAATTATGTGGTCACTCTATTCATGATCAAAAATAAAAGGAAAAGCAAATCGGTCATGGCATAAGAGTAAAGGAAGTAATATTTAGAGAGCACCTGAATTAGATATTATATTATTGCTGTTATTTTACAACAGAGGAACTTGAAATCTAAGGCAGCTATTTGGTTTACTCCAAGGGTATCTAACCACAAAGTGAGATGTTAATGTAGGCTTGTATTATTCCTATGCCTTCCCTATGCCATATGGTTTCTTAACAAGCTTACTACCTGCCTTTCCCTGAGCTGGTATGGAGAATCACTAACCATCATTAATGAATAAATTCCTATTGTAGTTTTCTACATAGAGTTGCCCGTGTGAGAAGCTGTTTAACAGCAAATCAATATCTGCAGTTAAGAGCTTCTGGGTTTTAACTGGGGGTTCATATTTAGAACATTCTTATACATAGATCAAAAGATTGAAACATAATTTTTTTTGTACAGACTTCCCACAAAGCTAAAATGTATCTAATTTGATCGGCTATAAATGCTAGCTTTCCAAGCAAGATTTAAGAGTTTGTAGAGGGACGAGCAAGTAGTTGATGTAGTTGACCAGAGAATCCATAAGAACAATAATAACTAACATACATTGAGCATTTATTCTGTTCTCTATGCTTCACATGCATTATTTAATTTACCCTCACTATAACATGGAGAGATAGGAACCATCGTTAATCCCACTTGATTGATGAGGAAAACTGAGGACTAAACAGTTAAGCAGCAGCAGATGACATAGCTATAAGTGGCAGAGCCTAGAGTCCAACGCTTGCAGCCCTTCTGAAGAACTCAGACCTTGATTACTACTGAAATGGAATGTAGGCAAGTTGGTCAAAACAGATCTGGCTTCTAGTAGGAGAATCTTTTTTTCTGTGCTCTAGATAGCTATATTTCATATTTGTTGCCTTTTAAAAAAAGAGAAAATGATAAAACATCTTGAGGTTATACACATTATGCTCTTTAGGCAACTGGATTTCCACCATGTTGTTTGCATACAGTTCTCTTTCCCACTCTCACTGCATCACTCTGCCCCCATCTGGTGGCAGCATACATAACACAACAAAAAGAAAAAGAAATTAAACCCACATTTGGTGATAAACTTGTGAAATATCTGTCTTCTTCATTACTAGCTAGAACATCAAGGACTTCCTACATTTTAAATATCATAATTTGACATAAAAGATGTTAAGAAACCAACGAAGTTCATTAAAATAAATAAATACAGCCTATTTCATGTTAGTAAAAGCAAGTTTATCAATTTAAATTGTGCTACATGCAAAGAAAACATTATTAAAAAATGGGCCAAGCTGAATCACTGCAAAGATTATTTATAGTACTATGTCTAATTCTAATCATTAAGTACAGATTCTTCATAAAGAATCAAGAGTCAAGTTTTAAATTAAGCTGACCATTTTAAGTTAATATTGTACTTACAATAATGAAAGAAAAAACAAAGAAACCAACTGGAAAAAAATGAAAATGTTCAATTTAAAAAATATTCTATTGTATATGAATATTGGGGAAGGAGATGCCTTAGCTCTCTTTTAATTAATTATCTCTAAATAGTCAAATGAACAACCCTTGGCTAAATTAGTTCTAGCCAAGTACTGTTCATTTAGAGTTATCTCAGTTCATTGTCAAAAAATAAGCAGATTCATGGTAGAATTCTCTGGCATATGAAAATTCCTCTAAAATCAGAGGCACCTTGTTGCTAGGACCAGAATAATAATAAGGTTAGGGTTACAAACATAAGTTATGACGGTCAGTAGCCTACAAAACAGGACAAAAGCAGAATGATGGAAGGAACCATGAAAGCTCTATAGACATACTAGAAGATCAAATATGAGACTTTCTGAAAATAAAGCATAGAAACTGAATCAGATTTCAAGATGATTATAAAGGAAAATTGCAAGGAATAGTCTTAATAAAAATATAAGTCCCCCTCACTCCTACCCACCTCTGCCACCTTATACTATATGCAGGTATTTGGAGTCTCCTTGAATACATCACGTTCTCTCTTACTTTTGGTCTCTTTTAATACAGCAGCTTCTCTGTTACCTCCAGAGCTTCACACATGCTGTTCACTGTGCCAGAAACAGTGCCACTCTCAAATTTTCACTCACTAAGTGTGGCTCACCCTTCAGTTTAAGCTTAGCTATCCTCCCTCACTAGCCTTTCTTTAATCACCTAAGAAAGAGCAAGACACTTTGGCTATGGACATCCCTAGCATTTGTACATGTTCTGCCAGAGCATAAACACACCTCATGGTAATGTTTGGTCTACCTGGGAGTATCTTCCACCAGGCTAAAAGTTTCTTGAAAGCAGACTGCACAATGTATTCATTGAGTAATCAGAGCACCCAGCATGGCATCTCATATAAAATAATACATATAATGGGTAATATTTATTGAGCATCTACTATGTATCAAGCACTTCCCTATGCACTTTACAAATGGTAAGAGATTTAATCCTCACAACAACCCCATGCAGTTTTTACCCCCAAAGACATAGAGGGCTTTGGCAAGTGGCCCAGGTACCCATGAGGAGCAAAGTGGAAGAGGTGGGATTCAGAAACCACAGCCTGTCCTGCAGGGTACTACCTGTCCCCTCTGACTTTGCATTCATTTGGATGTTCATCATCATCTGTGAAAGATGGTTGCTGTGTACTCTCTTCATGAAAGAGAGGAACATCCAGGATAATAATTATCTTTAGTGATATCTGGGAATTAATTAGAATGAAGTATGACATAGCCTCAAGGACAAGACTGAAATAATCCATTCAAGGCTGTTGCTCCTTTAGTGGCCAAATGAAATTTCATTTAGGTGGAGGTGGAAGTTAAAAGATAAAAATGACTGTGGAAACATAGTTCCAAATCCAAAAAGGGTGCGCAGGTCAAGTTTGGAATGAAATCACCCAGGAGATCCTGGAATTCCCTCTGCAGCATCTGACCAGGGTATATCCAGGCCCAGAGCCCTCATCATCACCCACAGAAGCCCTGGATTCTTTCATAGTTTAATTGTTAGACATCTTGCTAGATACGTCTTGCCTTTGTTGAGTAGAAATATTCTTTCACATTGGTCCTATTTCTGCCCTCCAGAGGTGAAGAGAGCAAGCCATAACCCTCTTCCCCATGACTGCTCTTCCAGCGTGCCAAGGTCGCTATGACGGCTGCTTCTCCATCTTATAGCCAAGCTCAACATGCCCGGTTCCTTCAACTGCTCCTCGCTGGCCCTTATTGTTCTTCCCTGGACACAGCTATTAAGAGTCGGGTTAAGGTGAAAGATGGTGTCAAGCTCAGCTGACTAAAGAGAAGCCAGGCCTCAGGAATTCATCTAATATTTCTTGATCCCTAGAGAGAGATCCTTCACTGCAGTAGGAAGGACTAAACATTGCTAGGTTGAAAATAGTAATGGATAGGGGAGTGGGAGGGGGGGAAGTCTACACCATTCCTCTGGTTGTTCATGGTGAAATTACCCAGAACCTCCTGTATTTGGAAATTGCCTTGAGATCAGTCATAGCAAGCCTGTCTTACACAGCCATCAATAGGGATTTAAAAAGAACTAAAAGTGTATTAACTGACATGAAAAAATGCTTATGATCTAACATTAAAAAGGAATATAAAATTATGGATAATGGATGATAGGAATTTTATATGTATATGTTTCATGCATAGAAAAATGTTTAAAACAAGTCTTATAGAAAGATTTGACTGACTTCTACTTTTTCACAATTTTCTAAGTTCTCTAGAGTGACAATGTATTGCTCCTATTATCAACTGGGAACCAAAACTTTAAAAATACTTAAATGTTATTTCCTAAATTATAAAATAAACTTCACAGAGTTGAGTATAAAGCAGAGGTAAATAATTGTGTGTGTGCGTGTGTGCACACGCACTAGGTAGAAAGAAAGACAGAGGCAGACACAAAGGGAGACAGAGACAGAGATGGTAATTCAAATAGGCAAGGGCCTTCACTGAGAACAATAAAGGATATTCAAACAATAGGAGACAGTCTACATACACAAGGGTCTTAAAATTTAGTTGGGAAAAAAATGAAAAGATTATCTACAGCACAATTGAACCTCACTTCATGGACAGTAAGTGTCAGAAGAATAATCAAAGGCTAGTGGGATTAGCAAAGGTGGATTGATGTGTTTTAAAGGACAGGTATGATACAGTCAGAGGATAAGAAAAGAGCACAGAACAAAAGCATGAAGGTGGAAATGTGCATGGCAGGTTTGGGGGCAATGGGAAATCAATTTGGCTGAGCAGTGAGCTTGGGCAAAAAAATGGAAATAGGAAAGTATTGGACAAGAAGGCTTGGGCTAGACCTGTTATTCAAGGCTATGATGTTTAAACTGCATCTATAAGGCACAGGATAAACCTATAAGGTTAGGAAATGTTAAAGGTGTCCAGCCTTGTTTGGTGGAAGAGAGAATGGGATGATCAGAGAGATGTTTTATAAAAATTAATTTGGATGCTTTGCACCAAAAGAGGAAAATCAAGAAGCAAAAACCCATTGAAGGTCCTCAAAAACATTTAAGTGCATGAATGACAAGTGTGTTTTAATGGAGAGTATAAACATGAAACAAAGAGGTGAATAAGTAGCACTTTGAGGAGAAAAACTGCCTAGAATATTCTAGTTAGGTATGAAAAACAAATTCAAGAAAAGGATTTTAAATAAATTCATGGTTTAGAATGTAAATACCCATCAGATACCAGGGGCTGTGGAAACAGACTTCAAGAAAGGTTGAGATTAGAGACGTTGTTTGGGAAGGCAACAATTGAAGCTGCCCAGAGCTGTGTGGACGGGGCTTCATGTTCTGTTTATATTTACAGAGGAGGTAGAACAGGTGCTATGGAGAGAAGTGGAGATCAGCTTCTTCATTGAATAGGGGAAAAACCATAACACAACCAAGTGGAGAAATTGCAAGTATGAAATATGCTAAGAAAACAATGCAGAGTCCTGAGTGGAGCCGTTAATGTCACTGGTGTGCTTGACAAAGACAGCTTCAGTAGGGGGTGTTACTATGACTCCTAGAGAGGGGAGAATTGGGAAGGGTGGTGGAAGAGGAGAAGGAAGAAAGCAGCTGACATCTCCTCTGACTCCCAAAGTAATTATATAAGAGTTTTTCATGTCATTGAAGTAAAAGAAATAGAGGAAAGATCAGACCTGCTACATTTTAACTCAATCAACTGAATTGCTAACAAAAAAAATTTAAAGGCAAATTCAAAGCTGAATAGAAGAGTCATAAAGTTGAGTCACAAACTGAGAAACCCAGAGAAATGGAAAGGTCTTTTTACTTTCCACTGGGGTGGTTTGAGTATTTTTAGATACTGGATATATATGGGTTGATTCGAATAGTGTTCTGTGAACTCATTGTACCAAAATGATTTTTTAATTCATTAAAAATAAAATTTAGGTACTGATAAAATCCCAAACAGGTTATAAGGAAGCATACAGACAAAATGTCTGACTTTTTTCTAATGTGAAAATGTTAGCAAATGAGTCTCACAGTGTAGTCTGAGCTGCCCTTTCACTCAGTAAATAATTACTGAGTGCTCACTGTGGATGAGCGATATGACAACTGAACAAAACAAAACTAATTCTAGCGAGGTTTAGGCTCAAGGCTGGGGATGAGGTAGTGGTGAACAGACAATAAATACAAAGCATGCCAGCTCCTGATCACTGCTGTTAAAAATGACTGAAGTTGAATGAGGGGGATAGAAAATGAAGGGGGCTGTTTTTCAATTGATATTTCACAGTTGTACATATTTTGGGGGGTACAGCTGATATTTTGATACTTGTATACAATGTACAATGATCAAAGCAAGGTAATGGGGATATCTATCATCTCAAACATTCCTCTTTTCTTTGTGTTGGGAACATTATAATTCTTCTCTTCTAGCTATTTTGAAATACACAATAAATTATTGTTAACTATAATTTCTCTACTGTACTATCAAATATCAGAATTTATTCCTTCTATCTAACTGTATATTTGTACCCATTAGCCAGTTTCTCTTCATCCTCCTTTCCCCCATTCTCTTCCCAGCTTCTGGTAACCACCATTCTACTCTTTACTTCCATAAGGTCTACTTTTATAGTTCCCACATATAAATGAAAATGTGGTATTTATCTTTCTACACCTGGTTTATTTCACTTAACATAATGACTTCCAGTTACATCCATGTTGCTGCAAGTGATAGAATTTCATTCTATTTTTATAGATGAATAATATTTCATTCTGTATATGTACCACATTCTCTTTATCCATTCATCCATTGATAAGTGCTCAGGTTGGTTCCATATCTTTACTATTGTGAATAGTGTTGCAATAAACATGTGAGTGAAGTTATCCCTTTTATACACTGATTTCCTTTCCTTTGAATAGATACCCAGTAGTGGAACTGCTGAATCATATGATAGTTCTATTTTCAGATTTCTGAGAAACCTCCCTACTGTTTCCCATAATGGCTATACTAATTTACATTCCGATCAACAGTGTATGAGCATTCCCCCTTCTCCACTTCCTTGCCAGCATCTGTAATCTTTCTCTTTTTGTTACTAGCCATTCTAACTAGGATGAGATGATATGGTTTTGATTCGCACTTCTCTGATGATTAGTGATGTTGAGCATTTTTCATACACCTGTTGGACATTTGCAGGTCTTCTGTTGAGAAATGTCTATTCAGATCCCTTGCTCACTTTTTAATTGGATTATTTGTTTTTTGTTATTGAGTTGTATGAGTTCCTTGTATATTCTGGATATTATTCCCTTGTCAGATGAATAGTTTGCAAATATTTTCTCTCTTCTATAGGTTCTCTTCACTCTGAAGATTGTTTCCTTTTGTATGCAGAAGTTTTTTTGGTCCAACATAGGCCCATTTGTCTATTTTTGTTTTTGTTGCCTGTGCTTTTGAAGTCTTAGCAATGAAATCTTTGCCTAGATCAATGTCCTGTAGCAGTTCCCCAATGTTTTCTTCTGGTAGTTTCATAGTTTGGTGTCTTACATTTAAGGATTTAATTCATTTTGAGTTCATTGTTGTGTAATGTGAGAGATGAGGATCTAGTTTCATCCCTCTGCATATGGATATTCAGTTTTCCCAGTACCTTTATTAAAGAGACTGTTCTTTCCCCAATGTATGTTCTGAGAAAGTCTCATGTGACATTTGAGTAGAGATGTGAGGAAAGTGAAGATGTAGACAAGCCATGCAAAACGTTCCAGGCAGAAGGCACGGCTGGTGCAAAGACCTTGAGATAACAAGCAGAGGCCTGTGTAGCCAGAACGGAGGGTGTTTGTGGGAGGCAGGGCAGAGTAGGGAGAAGGGAGTGGTAGAGAATGAGCTCAGTGTTCATTAAGAGGTGGCGGATTATGGAGAAGTTGGCAGGATATTTGACTTGAACCCTCAGTGAGATAGGCATTCATCCCCTAAAGAATTTTCAGCCAAGGAGTAGCCTGCCTTAGCTTTAAAAGAATTATCTTGGCTTCTGCATGAAGAATCCACTATAAGTAAGGGAGGAACAAGTGTAGAATCAGGAAGACTGGCTAGCAGGCCACTGCTGAGATCTGGGCAAAGGATGGTGATGTTCTGGTCAGGGTTACAGTGTTGTTGGTGGTGCATAGTTGGATTCTCACTACCTTTGGAAGGTAAACACAACAGGATTAGCTAATAAACTGGATTTTAGATGTGAAACAAAAGGAGAAGTCATGGATGCTGTCAACATTTGGGGAATGGAATTGTCATTTACTCAAATTTGGAAGACTGTAGAATAACAGCTTTTGGAAGGGGTGGTGTATTGGTTTCCTGTGGCTGCTGTAACAAATTACCACAAACCAGGTGACTTTAAAACATCAGAAATTTATTCCTTCCAAGGAATCCTTCCTTGTTTCTTCTAGCTTCTGGTGGCTCCTGGTGTTCCTTGGCTTATGGCAGCATAACTCCAGTTCCTGCTTTCATCTTCACATGGTTTTTTACCCTGTGTGTCTCTGTTTCCTCTTTTCTGTTTCTTATACCAACACTTATCACTGATTTAGGGCCCACCCTAATCTAGGATGATCTCATCTTAAGATCATTACTTAATTATGTATTTAAAGGTCCTTATTCCAAATAAGGCCACATTCTGAGGTTCCAGGTAGACTTAACTTTTTGAAGGATACCATTAAAGCCCTACAGGTATGATAGAGAGTTCTACTTTTGACACATGACATTTAAGATACCTCTCAGATATCCTAGTAGGGAAGCCAAATAGGCTGTTGAATTTATGTTCCAAGTTCAAGAGAGAAGTCTGCAATGGAAATAAAACTTTGGGAGCCACCAGGGTATAAATGCTATGTTTCTAGTACAACAAATTTCTACCAATGTGTCTGAAATATGTATTTTTCAGTGTGAAACACAAGTTAGAAGTCCCTTTTTCTAATATACCAATATAAAAATATGTTCTAGAAAGGGCCTGAAAAATAGAAACAAAGCAAATTTATAATAAACAAGATACACAATATTTGAAAGCCTCCATACTTGAGAATAACACTTTATGAAAGTAGAATCTTTGTGTCTTTGCTTGAAGTTATTAAATAAGGAAAAGGACATTGTGAAAACAGAAATGTGCATACTCCTGTGCCAGGAATTGCATAGTGCCTGGCATAATTCTCTAATATTCCATGGCCATAAATTTGTGTTCTAGATTTATATTGGTAACATTTCATCTCCTATCACTGATCTCTTAAGAGAAACAAATTAAAGCTAAGAGAGAATCTCAAATCTTAGCCCTGCAGGCACAAAAATTGACTCGACAAGGAATACCTAGGAAGATGAAAAACAAAATTTCTCACTTTAATAGGAAAACAGTCACAGAGTAACAGAGGAACTCCCTATTTATGTAAGAATAAGCAAAATAAGTGAAATTATTATCAGCTTAAAGTTCAACCTCCTGAATTTTACAAAAGGTGAATGTTTTATAATGTTATGCAACAAAACTTTAAAAAATATATTCTATGCTTTTATATAAGGCTTAGAATAACTTCAGTTGACCTAACACAGAAATAACCAGCAAATTCTTTCAACCAGTCTTGTTGAATGTTCTGATTAATCAGTTTGATTTTCACAATGTTATCATGAAAATTATCCACGGGTTTACATTTTCAAAGTATCTGGATAATAGAAAGTCAGACAACACTAAATCTTGTGCTGAGCATAATTTGACTTTCTTTAGCAATATTGTAAATCCTTTAGTATCATATTGTGGCTCAAGGGCAGCACTGTGAACATCAGTCATCATTGTTAATAAAATATGGAAACAGATAGCCATTTATAATTCAGGGGCTGACAAACCAGTAGAGCTTCCCACATACTGTGTGAGAATGAGGACACATTCTGACATACATACATGTCATGATCTCAGAATGAATCCTCTCCCTGAAAGGGTTTTGTTTTTTGGATTTTTTTTTTCCTGGAGAAAACGATTCTGGAAAAAGGGTAGCTGACTGCTTCCCATGCCTCTTTAGCCAAATTCTGGCTCCAACCCATCTACTTCTCCTGCTGGAGTCAAAAATTAGATGGAGTCAAAGAGTAACAGTTTTGTAGCTATTGCAGGGCTCTTTCCCCTGTGGGGCTAGGAGGGATCTTATGTCAGGAATAAAAGAGGTCTAAAGGCTCTGAATATCATGGTACTAGAAGAACTTGGCCCTAGATGATCTTTGGACTCTGTAGAGAAGGTGGACATTCACAGTATAAGGGTGCAAGATCTTACAATCTACTGAACATTTGGTCTGAATCTTCTCTACTCCCAGTACTGGGAGAGGGAGAGAAGACTAGGATACAGAGAAAACGGGCTTCCTTTTGGTGTGTCAGAAAGCTAGACTGCCACCCTAGAGGCACCTCTCTTCTAATAGTAGCTATGCTGGATCTCTTTGGTTGGAACTGAGCCTGTATTACCAAGTAAAATCATACATTAGCTTGACAACCATCAAGGAGAACAAATAGGATGCTTGAACTTACCTGTAATGAAATAGAGCTGCTGGAAGAGACAGAAAATGACTTGAATCACACTCCAATAAGAGTACTTAAGACAAATTAAGATAAAAACAAAGAGATTTCTTGGAACTGACAAAAGAACAAAAACCTTGATCTTGGAACCTTTTTTTAAATCAGTAAATAAATTAAAAGAGATGGCTGCTATTAAAACATGAATTTTTCATGTTAAAAGTCAAGTGGAAGAGTAATACAGAGGAAATTATTAAGAAAAATATAAGAGACCTGAGGGATAGATCCAAGAGAACTATTATATGAACAACACAAGTCTCAGAAAGACAAAAAGGAGCAGATTACACAGTAATTAAACTGTTAATAGAAGTAAATTCTTTCATCCGAAGGAAGACCAACAATTCCAAATGTTTTTCATGAGAAGATAGATAAATCTTTAGTAGGCATATGTTTATGCCTAATAAAATCACAATTTATGAAGTCCAAAAAGAAAATAGAAAATCTTCCCAGCTTATAGACAGAAACAACAGGAAAAAAGTACTCTACCACAATAATATTAGCATCAGACTTCTCAGCTGCAACATTTAAAACCTAGTTAATAGTGAAATATCAACTATAGATCACTAACAGAAAATGACTACAAAACCAATGCATCATTTATATGTCATGGCAAGAAGACACCAAGGATTCAGAGAATGTAGACCCCAAAAACTCCATTTGAGGAAAATTCTTTAAAAAGCACTCTAACAAATAGCAAATTAATCAAAATAGAGAGTTCAAGACAGAGAAGATCAGAAGAAGAGAAATGGTATTAATCTATGAATCTTATAAATAGGAAGATGAGAGATCAGAGATGGGGGAAGAGAGAGAGAGATAGTGAGAGAAAGAAAGAAAGAAAGGAAAGAAAAAAAGAAAGAAGACTATCTTGAAAATTGTGATATAAATGTTAACACTGAAAGTTGCTATGTGTTAACAAATTTGAAAAACTAGAGGAAATGGTTCATTTCCAATAAAACCAAATAAACCAAAGAATAGACCTAATATCATAGAAATTACAGTATAGATCTGTGCTCAGTTACCTACTCAGCAACCCTCTCTTGTGAAACTTTCAGGACATCATCTCCTACTGACCTTACTTGATTCTCTGACTCATCAATCAATGAGGGAGAGGAAAATTATAATTTTCCACATTTATGATCCTGTGGTCTTTCCTGTGTCCTTCCCTACTGATAGAGTGCTTCCATGGCAGGAATGGCATCTCCCAGGAAGCCGCATGCTATTATCACTTCCTACTGCTAAGGAGAGTTCCAAATTCATGAGTACAAAGTATTAATAGCTCTGGGCTGCGAGGAAACACCCTCTCCCGCCCACAAAAATTAGCCCCCAGGAAAAGCTGCCGGGTTTCTGGTTGTTAAATGTATATGTGCTTTTGCATAAGAGACAGAAGGACAGAATATCTTCATGCCATTCTGCAGGACGGTCTCTGTGTCTCTGGTGGCAGTAATTTCTCCATGTAGTTCCAATGACCTTGTAGTTATTGAATAATCTACCCAGATTCTGGCAATAGGTTGGCTATTAACCTCATTTTGTGGTAATATTGTGGATTTTTATCATTTTGTGGTACTTTATTGAGAAGGTGGGAACTGTGTCAGGGATTTCTAGCCAAGCACCATTTCATACCTTATTCTTTGCTGTATTTCTAAATGACTATTTATTGCTAATAAAAAAAAAAAAAAACCACTGGATTAATGGTTCAAAATATACAAAGTCACTTAAATGTTTATAAGCATTTCTGTTTTTTAAAAAAATAGTGTTTCACCCATTGGCTTAATAGAAAAAAACAACCTATAATTGTCATAGAAAAGTGTAACAGGTTTTGGTGTAACCTTCTCTAATTTTATGAGTAAAATGGTCCTACGATGTGCTAAACCAAGAAATAAACTAAAATGAGCCATATCCTGCATCAATAGTAATGAGCACAACAATGATACAATTTCTTTCATGTTCTGCAAACATAAAATAACCCTAGATTTGGGCACAACTTTCAGGTTTTAAAACAGAAGCTTTCAGATGGGAACTAGCATTCTAAGGCTAGTTCTGGACATACATTAATTATTTCTGTGGGCCTCTTCCACAGAGGTAATCAGACACACCCCACAGACAGTGTGTACAGTTCCTAAAACATCCAGGCAATTAAGATTTCCAGATAACTTGCTTCTGAACAACTGTATCTGGAATTCCTTATCTGGATATTGACTCAAATGGCCTGAAATTTGCCCACGTCTGCTTCCCTGAAGAAAATACAACTTAAAAAAAAAAAACTTGCAAATCAAAACAGCACCCCCAATTTTAGTTCTGGGTTGACCTGTAGGGCGGCTATGGTCAATGTTCTCCCACCACGAAATTACTGGAGTCCAGGCATTGACACTATGGATTTCATCATTAGGTTGGTGAAAATGCACGAGGGCCCCAGGTCTGGAAATCAGAAGGAAACCTGGGCCCCATCCTGGCAGTGACCTCAAAGTCTCTCGGTGGTGCATTAAGGGCAAAGCCAGGAAGAGCCAACTTCTAGTGAGGATTCTGCAGTGTGATATTTGTCAAATTTGAAAGAAAATATGCGATGTTAATGTTCAAGGTTTGTGCAGTCCTTTGTGTTCAATCTTCCAAAGGTCAGGTGCTGTACAGCTGCAACTGACTATATTAAGTTAAATTTATAAAAAGAATGTATTTTGGCCTATTTCCATTGTTTACAATATATACATCTTATCTGATACAGAATTATTTTTAAAAAATGAATGTATGTCCTGCTGTTGAAATACCTGGAGAAAAATAGATTTTATCTTTTTGTATAATATAGTTTAAAGCATATTAAGCTTGACCTGGCTACATTTAAAAAAATCTTATTGTATTGAGACTCCATAAAGGATTAAATGAGTGGATAATTTTGCTTGAGTGAACACTGCTCTGGTTTTTGAGGGCACGTTTTCTTCTCTCTGTACTATATTATCACGGAAAAATACTTTTTCAAGATAAACAGGGTTTCATAAGCTCTCCTTGTATGGGGGAAAAAAAGGCTTTTAAAATGGCTTTGGAAAATAATGTCATGGAGATTAAATCATGTGTTTCAAGAAAAGAAATCTTTACTAAATCCTAGAACAAGATAGAGATTTTTAAAAAAATTTAAAAGCTGCCCTGTGAATCAGCACTTAAAACTAGGACTAATGATACCTAGGCAAAGTGAATTTTTCAACACAATTGGTGTTTCTGCACCTGGTTTTGAAAATGCAGCCATTCCAGATTAACTCCATTCTTTTTCTTGTCACCCTGGAGAAATAGAAGATTCTAAAGCTCCATCTGTGTCAGTCTAGATAGGCTGGTGGCCACTGGGGCTGCTTCTGTGTCCCTGGGGAGGCACAATATGACACAATTGAGCACTAAAGCTGCAGAATTCTTGATGAGAATCCCCAGGCCCCTGGAGTCAGGTCAAAATGGTTAGGCTACAAGCAAATGTAGCCAGATCAATCTGGCTCAATTTTTATGTAACAAAGTTGTGAATTATGTTTCAGTTGCCCTGAACCCCCAGATTGAATGTTAAGAAACCTGAGCATGCCCAGATGAACCAAGAGTGCCACCACAGGTGGAACCTAAGTGCATGGGCCTGACTGAGGAGCGGGGACTGAATTAAGAAGTGGACAACGCATAGCAGGATCGGGATCCAATCAGATAGAGCCCTGGCATCACCCCGTTGCAAGATCCAATCAGACCATGCCTCATTACCCTACATTTATAAAATCCAACCCAGCCCCCAGCTCGGAGAGACAGATTTGAGTGTTTCCTCCTGTCTCCTTGCCAGTCAACTTGCAATAAAGCTTTTCTTTTCTCAAAAGCTGGTGCCATGGTATTGGCTTCTGCATGCATAAGGCAGCAAGCCTGTTGATTGCTCAGTAATACCAGGAAGACCAGACCAATTCCCCATTATACTTTTGGAGGGAATACTTATTATTAAAAATTTCTGCTTTTGTTTTAACTTTTTTAAAAATTACATTTAAACCTATTCATTACAGAAGATTTGAAAAATACTTAAAAACACGAGGAAGAAAATGTATTAACATATGACTTATTATACTATTCTCCAGAAACACTTAATGTTAATATTTTGGTGATATGCACTTCGGGTATTTTTATATTATATCTGTAGTTTTATAAGCAAATTTGTGCTCACAGTGTATATATTATTCTGTAAACTTGTTCTCATTTACCAATAAATCTTAAACAGTCTTTCATATCATTAATTTTTCAAGAGCAACCATATTTAGGTCCTGCAAAGCACTATTTTTGGCTATTCCAATTTGTTTAAGCAACTCCCTATTTTGCTATTATAAATAATGCTAAAATGAACATCCTGGCAGGTATATTTCATGGCATATTCATGATAATGCTTTTCCTGTGATTTGACAAAATCACTTCCTCTTCCACTCCTTTCTGTGGTCCCCATTTCTCACATTCCTCATTTCCTTTGATGCTCATGCCATTCGTCAGTTTACCACCCATGTCAGTCAGAATGCTTTGTTGCAAGCAGATGAAGTAAAGTATAGTTAACTTATGCCAAAAAGTGAATTTATTGGTAGCTTACAGAATCTCCAGGAAGGCTAGAGAACTCACTGGAGACAGGACTCTGGCCCAGTGAACTCCCTGCTATCCCTACCACTGCACACAGAACCCACAGCTTCCAACCCAGCCTCCCCGAGACTGGATACTAAACCCTGGTACTGTCACCACTGCTGCCATGGGAAACTAGAAGGAGCTGTTCCCTCATCATCTCTAGAAAGGAGGCAACATCTCTATGCTCCTTTGTTTCACCAACCTAGAATGCAAAGTCTATATATACCAGGTGTGTCTGATTATCAGAGCAAAGGCTTTGGGTGCATCTCTCAGCTTCTAGGAAAGCTGACCAGCAAGTTTCTTGAAGGTGAACATCACCTCATAAGGTGGTAGAACCCCCAAGATAACAAAGAGGTTTATGTCCTGGGCAGCCATCATTCTTCCTAGTTACTGTCTTCGAGTCTCCAGTCACTGCTTCTCATCAGTTTACTGAGTTAAGATTTGTACTCCATCTTCTTTTTCAGTTCTTTTTCTGTCACTACTTATGATGTTATCAACACCCACATGGATTTAACATCTTGACCTCTAGGTTTCTGGGTCTTCTAATTTCCAAAGACCTATTCCCCATCCCTCATCACCTCCTACCTCCTCTGCAGTCAATCCCTTGGTTCTTGTGATTATCACTGTCACTTCATCACTTCTGAAATCTTGACTTCAACCATCCCCCTCTGTGACCACCTCTTTCTGTTCTCACCTGCTCCAGTACAACCATTTGAGAAGTTCTTTAACCTCTTATAGCACCTCCACTCATTCATTCTATCACTGTGTCAAATGCTGGTTATCAATTACTACGTAACAAATTACTACAAAACTTGACAGCTTAAAATAATGAACATTTGTTTTTTCATAGTCTCTGTGGGTAAGGAATCTGGGCATGACTAAATTGGGTCCCCCAGCTTAGGGTCTCTTGCAGTCTTCAATAAAGATGCTGGCCATAGTGGTGGTCTCATCTAAAGACTTGACTGGAGAAGGATCTGCTTTCAGGTTGTTGGCAAGATTCAGTTCCTTACCAGCTGTTGAACTGAAGACTTCAGTTTCTCATGGGCTATTGATCAGAGTCCACTCTCAGTTCCTAATCCTGTGGGCCTCTCCATCGGACAACTCACAGCATGACTGCTTGCCTTATCAAGGCAAGCAAATGAGATGAGAGAATGCTACCAAGGTAGAAGTCACAGTCTTTTGTAATCTAATCTCAAAAATGACATCCAAGGCATATTCTATTCACTAGAAGCAAGTCACATTAGAAGCAGGCCCAGCCCATACATAAGGCAAAGGAATTGCATAAGGGTATGAATACCAGGAAAAGGGGATAGTTGGGAGCCATTTCAGAAGCTGCCTATCACCTGCCATCTGCAGCCATTCCTTTGCGGCCTCACACAGCCAAGATTGCACAGGTCCATCATTCTAATTATTGTCTTAACACACTACTTGCCTGCAGCTCTCTCCCACTGCTGCCATGCCAAGCAAGACTCCAATCTTGTGTAAACCCAACTATATGCTTGTGATGCTCCAAGTATCTGATTATTGATGAGAAAAATATATATTAGCATTGTCTGGTATCTCTTATAATTTATCGTGATAAGTCTCAAAAGAGCAATCAACATAGTACAGCAATCCTACTCCACTTCTTTAATTTATTTACTTTATGACTCCCTCAAACAATTTCACACCTTCTTCCTTTTCTAACATTCTGCTCTCCATCCAACCATCTCACCACAGCCAATAGCTAATGTCATTGCCTCATACTTTCCTTATTTAAAGAAAAAAGCAATGCCTTCATCTTCCCACCAGCAAAACTCTTCACCTCACATCTTTTCTCATAATCTCTATTCCTGTTACATTGAATAAAATGTCCCTGCTCCAAACAATGGCCCACAGTTCTAGCAATGCTCTAGATCACCTTTCTCCACCTTCTCAAACACTCCCCTTCTGCAATTATCCCTTCCCTCTCTTATGTTATTGTTGGCTGCCTCTTTACTAGTTCAATCCTTTCAACATAAGAGTGGCCAACTAATCTTAAAAAATAAGGCCTTCTTTTATCCCACATCTCCATCTAGCTAGTGCCTTAATTCTCTGTTCCCTTTGCAATAGAACTCCTTGAAATATTTATCTCTAGTCACTGCCTCCCATTCCTCCTTCCTTTATCTCATCTTGATAAATTGTACTCAGTCTGCCTTAGAGAATGCCCTTGTCAAGATCCCTAGTGATTTCCATTTTGTCTAATCCAATGTCAGTTATCACCTCTTACCTTAATATCCAATGCATTTGGTACAGCTGAGTGTTCCATTCTTGAAACACTTTCTTCTCTTGGTTTTGTATTTCCACATTCCTCCTATCACACTGGTGGTACTCTCCCAGTCTCCTTTGCTTGCAGTTCTCTCTCTTCTTAACTTTTATGTTATCAGAGTCATCTAGGAATGACTAGTCACTCTTCTGGTTATTATTCTCTTTTCTATTATATCTATATATTCTGCAACATTTGTCAGGTCTTTAAATAACAATGACTTCAAACTTCTTATCTCCAGTCCTGATTTCTTCCTACAATTCTTGACTCTTATATACAACTCTCTTCAGTATCTATGAATATATGTCTAACAGACATCACACATATAACAAGGCCACAACAAAACTCTTAATCCTCTCTTCCTGTCATTGCAACCTGCTCTTCCTCTAGAATCACCATCATACAACTGCTCAAGGTAAATACTTAGGGGTTATCCTAAATTCATTTCAATTATGTCAAACCCATCAACATGTCTTATCTATTCAGCTTCAAAATACATTCTGTATTCATCATCTCTATTTTCATTGCCATTACACTAGTCTAGGTTATCATCACCTCTCCACTGGACTTCTTTACTAGCTTCCTGCTTGATGTCTCTAACTCATCCTTTGCTTTCCCTATAATCTGTTCTTCATGCAACATCAAAAATAATCTTTTAAAAGTGAGAGTCATTCCCATGCTTAAAAATTACCAGTGGCTTTCCAATGTAATATATATATATATATTATATATATTATATATATATTATAATATACATTATATTATATTATATATATAATATATATTATATATATTTTATACATATATATATAATATATATATATATTACAACACAAAAAAAGAACTGCAATCATTAATGTGTATAATCGGATGAGACTGAACAATTGCTGACCCTGGCTTATAAATTCCTGCACAATATAGCTTCTACCTTCTTCCCCACCCTCATATCCAAAGACTCTTCCTTTGTCCACCACACATTGACCATCCCTGTTCCTGCATTTGGGCTGTTTTACTACTTGCTTCCTCTTCCTAAAATGCTACTTCCAGATATGCACGAGGCTGTTGCCCTTTGATCATTCAGCTTTAAGCTAATGTATTTTGGATGTTCTCATTCAAAAAGACTCCCCAAACATACCCAGCCTAAAGTAAGCTCTTAGAAGTCCCTTCCAGCCACACTATTTACATTTCTGCCTAGTTCTGATCACTATATGATATTTTTTCTTTTTTTATTTATTTGTTGTCTGTCTCCCCTTCCTGCTAGAATATAAGCCCCAGTGGAAGAGATTCTTGTCTGTCTCCCTTACCACTGTGCCTCCAGTGCTCAGATCAGAATCAGCCACAGAAGAAGGGCTCAGTAGGTCTCTGGTGAATAAATGACTCACTTTCTCAAGAAACTGGCTTAAGAAGTAGAATTACAAGGACTTAGAATTCAACAACGCCTATGTAGAAATCTTCATTTCAGAGAATCTAGTAACTGTCAGCAAACCAGAATTTTGTCTGAACTTCCAGCTGGAGTGTTAAACAATGCAAGGAAGGAAGATGATGATGTTAATACCCTGTCACCAGATACACAATTTCTTTCACCTTTAATCCCTAAACCTAGCTCTTGTCTAGAGGATTGATGAGTTACCAAGCACTTGCTTTAAAATGTCTAGAGAAGATTCCTTCCAGCTTGCTGGTCAACACGCTTTGCCATGGGCCCTTTAGTTCCTGAATTACACCTAATATTTTGCTGCATTATAGACTCAGAAAGTTAAAGGGAGCATAAGAAGCTAGAAGTATTCTCACACAGAAAAAAAATCATCAAAAAGAAAGCAATGGAGAAAATTCTAAAACAATCTTTCCTTCATTCATTCAACGAACATTTTTGAGAACTTACTTTGTGTCAGGCAGTGAAAAAAACAAAGTCAATGGCTCCGATATGGTTTATATGATTACAAACACCGCTTTCGGTAAATCATGCCTTTTCCACCAAAATTGCATAGTTTCCTCTACCAGAAAAGGTCTTTCTCTTCCCATAGTCTGTATTATTTGTAACCTACTGAATCAACAAGGCCTAACACTATAATTTACTGTCTGCATTACTCATAGTAAAGCACTGTGGATTAAGAAATGACATCTACACATTTGATGATTTGAATAGGTTTTGTTTTATTTTCTGAGGTCAGAGTTAGTTCTCATGCCCCATATAAGGACAATGCAGCCTCATGTCATATGGAGTTGGCATTTACTATATTGCACTGAATTGTTACATGTATGCTTTTAAAACATGTTAGTATCTTTGATATAAATATATCTCTTAGAATTTATGGTGTCTTTCAAATATAAATTAAGTGGTTTTTAGTGTTACATAAACAGTGCATCTTATAACCAGCGGTGCCTTAGATTTATGGAATTGTTGTAATAATACATTCAAATGAGTCCAGCCCTCAATCCGTGCTAACTCCATGAGCTTGGCAAGTTTCTTAATTTAATTTTGCCTAATGTGGTGACTACTTCACAGAGTTGTACTTAACATTAAATGAATTAAACCATGTAAAATACTTAGAATAGTACCTGACAAAGGAAACTGTCAATAATTATTTTTTTCATCCTCTTTTCTTTTCTGGAGCATATCGAGTTCTATCCTCACTTTTCCACCTCTCTCATGGAAATAGAAGATACATTAGAAGGGACCATCTATTTTATACCACATAGTAGAAATGCTGGTCTTCAAAGTCAGAGAAACTGCATCCAAATAAAGGCTCTAGTGCAGGATTTCTCATCCTGCACAATATTGATGTCTGGGGCCAGACAATTCTTTATTGTGGAAGCTGTCTTGACATTGCAGGATTTTTAGCATCATCCCTAGTCTCTACCCACTAGGTTCCAGTAACCCTTCCACCATGTATTGTGACAATCAAAAATGTCTCAAAATGTTGCCAAATATTTACAAATTTGCCCCCAACCCTCCCTTGATAACCACTGTTTTAGTGTTTGCCAGATGGCCACCTTGGGCATTTTCTCTGTCTTTAAAATGGGAACAACAATGCTACATCAAAGAGCTGTGAGGATGAGCGGCTGTGCAGGGAAATCGATTTCTGTACTCTAAAGCCATTGCAAACCTGATGGGGATTCTGCTTCTCATGTTCTAACTACAGGTGTAGTTTTAATGTGTACTTTTGAGAGGTAGTTAATGCTGCCATAAAGCTGAAATGAAGCATGGCTAAAAAGAATTATCACACTGCAGACAGCTGGGAACAAGTTGTTGTTAACAGAGAGTGTGGAGTTTTCAAGCAGATATCAAAAAAGCAAACAGTTTCCTAAGGCCAGGCTCAAAGCCACACCACTGTGGGAACATGTTGAGGGCAGATTGTAAAATCCGTAAGCCCTAAATATGCCACCTCCAAGGTTATAAATTGGTGGTATTGGAGAATAATTATGGAATGGTAATCTTTGACATAGTCATCTCTTTCTGTACATATTTTTTTAAATGCACAAAAAGATGTGAATAGGGCAGATTTGAGCAAAATGGTGGCCATCAATCTCTTTTGTTTCCCCTTCCAGCACTCCTTCCCACTTGCAGTGCCTGACCCCTGTCTCTGAGACCGGATATTCCTGTCAGTCTAACTCCGCAGTCTTCTTTCCTTCTCTGCCTCAACACAGCGCCTCCTTGTGGTACGTCCCTATTTGATCAACTTCCTTCCTCCAAAGGAACTGATAAGAGCTCCCATTCCCCACGCAGTACATTCCTTTTAAAGGCACACCATGATTCAACCAACAGGAGAAAGTTTTTCGTATATAATTTGTTCCAGAGTGGAAGGGGAAATAACTTTGAAAATCAAAAGACCTAGTTTTACCAATGCTTCCCCTTGACTCTCGTGTGTGAAATACGGAAGTAGAGGCGCTCTGTGAAGGCTCTTCTAGCTCATTATCTCCGAGGGAGACATACACTTCCTCCTGAAGGTATCGGGCCATTGCCAGAGCTAAGATTAACTCTTATCTCTGAATTTGCACATACTATAATATGGGGATTCGTTTTAAATGACATTTCTTTTTTAAACAAACTATTAGTTTCATAAGCTAATAAAGGAGTAACTCACTCCAGACCATTCTTACAAGAAATTAGGGTGGAAGAAAACAGATGATGTCCCACCAGGTGGTATGATATGAGGTGGAGCAGAAGGAAGGCTCCACACCCCACATGAAAATATTGCTCCTTCTCACACACTTATCAGAGGCTTAAATTCCCCCATTAAAATGCATTTCCCTAACAACGGCAGTAACATATTTTGTCCACTCTAATTTTTATAGTTTCCCATTTTTAAATTCTGTATGTATTTTACAATCAAAGTCAATGTGTACATTTAATATATTAATAATAGTACCCCCACCCTCTGCCCCAACAAAAAGCTATAAAATTGTGACATTTCTTACCATTAATAGCATCTTACTATCAAGGAAATGTGGAATTTGAAGTAGCTTCAAAATCAGTTTAACAGAGAGAGAAAGATTGACCTACACCTTCAGGGCAGATCACAGGAGCAGGGCCTGGGGAAGGGAGGAATGGTGTTTTGTAGGGGGTTTGAGGGGAAGAAGCGGAGAAGATGTCAGAACAACATTACAATTCACCTGGTGCCACAGTGAAATCTTATTCTGAAGATATCTTGAAGTCTACATTTCTCGTTGGCACATAGCAGAAGTTTGGCCATTTGACACATTTTATTAACATGCTGTAAAACATCTAAACGTCTTCACATCTGATGAGATGCAGAGAAGAAGAAAGGAAAGAAAAAGAGAAAGAGCAGAGACTTGACTGACATTACTCAAGAATCTTTAAACCAGTGGTAAAAACCAACTATTTCTCAATCAGGAGCTCTCCTTCTTGAACCTTGTGTCCCAACTTTGAAAAATCCCATTATTTTTTGGTGGCTTTGTAAGGCACTTTTCTTAACCTTTTGGAATCTGAGACCCCTATAGAGTCCTCTTCACTTCTGATGCCAAGACATGAGCTCAGACTGCATTTCTGGCATGGGATCTACAAAAGAACTTCCAGAACATTTGTGAACCAGGGAATACTCACAAATAATTTTTCTTTGATTTTATTTTTATTACTTTTTTAATTATTTTCATAGATAAGAGAGTTTAATGATACTATTTGCAATTATGTTACTATTTCCTATCAAACAAGTAAGATGTGAGACACGATGCTATTATACAATAAGGAGATGTATAGCTGCCATTATTTCCATGTAATACCATTCATCAGAGTAGGAATTTTTAAAAAATATCATCATTTTAATTATGGCATGCGTCTTTGCCTTGATCTTCCTAGACTGGAAAATGTCAAAGAAAAGGGAGTATAATAAAGTTTATGCATATTAAGGTTTTACTTTTATTATGAAATGTCATGAGTGTTTCCTCTTTGTGGAAAGGATCTAACCTTTCCACAAAGGGTCTTACCTTTCCACAAAGCATAATGCCAGCAAAGCCAAAGGAATGCCATATGTCATCCAACTTGGAAATATATCCAACAGTGTGGCTCCTTCTCAGAAGACTCAATTGCAAAAGGCTAGAACTTCAGCAAAACTTGGATATGTCCCAAGATAAATGTTCTGTATTTTTAGGATGGAAGAAGGGGCTGGTGGTAAAAGCCCAACTGTTGCTCTGTCTGGGTGGCTACTCTGGGAGAGAAGTTTGGAAAGGACAAACTTTCTAATGATGGAGGACAAGCTTGCGCAGGCTGAAGTCGAAGGAATAGAGAGCTGCAGACACCCAGAAACACCAAAGGACTCTCAAAGGTCCTTCAGTTCAGACCTCCATAAATGTGAAATAAGGATTCACAATCCTTTTCCAGCTGACATAGATTTAAGAATGAGTACTTTGCAGAGATAATCTCACAGACTTCCAGACAAAGGAATCCCTTTATTCATTTATCCAAATGCTTACCAAGTATTTACCATGCACCAGGTACCATTGTAGGTACTGGAGGTATAGCACCGAACAAAATATGATTCCTGATTTATGACATTTGCATTCTATTAGAGGAGATATTTTGTTGTTCCTTCCCCTATTCTTCCATGACACAGCAAACTATGGACTCCAATTCTCTTTGCTACTAAAGACTTTTCTGAGTCAGAATTTTCAGGACATGTTGCCAAAAGAAACAGAAAGTTGACACTGATGACATGTCAAAGATAACACGTCAAAGATCACTCCATGGTTTTATCTTACTATCAATCAAATGATAATAGCCATCTATTTATTTCTGAACAAGAAAAACATTTTTATTTCTGAGTAGACAATTTAGATTAGTTTCCCTATTTTTCATGAAGTGACCATTAATTTGTAGAGGAAAAAGGAAGCATGAGAAAGAAATATATTATTGTAAAGATGTTTTAGATATTCTATGTGAAGGCAATCAAAGTTCGATGCAATGAAATAAACTTTATGCAAAACTCTGTGTGCATATATTTGTATTTGCAGTTTTGAGGAGGGCATCCACAGATTCTATCACAACCTTATAGGGATTTGAGACTCCAAAGGAGAATGAAGGGGGATAGTTAAGAAACTCTGCCCTAGACCAATAGGAATCCCTCTATCTTACAAGGTGTAGCAGCCATCACACTTTTTTCATCTGTTGCATTCAGTAGGAGGTGCATTGTCTGTGGCTGAGGAACAACAGATTTAGGGTAGCCTAATCTATAAACATGGTTTGAGCATGTATTTCCTCTGGGAAATCTTGGATGTTGTAATGAGTGATTACAGAGATTACAGGAAACTAGCAAGACACATCAGCAATGATCTCCATTCTCCTGGAACTTCTAGTACAGGTCAAGAGACTGGGCCTAATCATAAAAAGTAAATGGAAGAAATGCCATATAGCAATTTCCTAAAATGTGAGTTCCTTACCATGGTGAAACACATGATTATGTTAGATGGCATGTGGACATGATGCTAAGGAACGTTGAATGTCAATAATGAGAAAGATGTCCCTCAATTCTCTTCAGTCCCTGTACAAGGAAAAGACTCTCAGTTTGGGGCCAGTGTGTCTTTAACACCTCTCTAATCTCCTTTACTAATTTCCCTTTTACAGAATAGCAGACCTCAGACTCAGAGGCTTCTGAGCTAAGAGTCTTCAGCTAGAATTATTTTTAAGATTTCATCACAACATTGGAATTTTACATTTTTATGAGGTGTAATATGCATAACTTGTACTAATCCTAAACTCACAGCTTGATATATTTTTATATATGTTATGTATGGACTCATGTAATCATTGCCTAGATTAAAATACAGAGTATTTCCATCACCCTCAGAGAGTTGTTTTGTGCCCCTTTCCAATCAATATCCCTCTCGTTGTAACTATTAATATTATCCTGACTTCTATTTTCATAGTTTTTCCTATTCTTGATTTTCGTAGAAATAAAATCATATAGTACATATCCTAGCTTCTTTCATCCATGATGTCTCTGAGATTCATTCAGTTCAATGTTATAATAATTTGTTCTTTTTTATTGCTGTGTAGTGTCTCATTGTGTGCATACACCACAGTTTATTTATCTATCGTACTATTATGGACATTTGACTTGTTTTCAGTTTTTGGTTGTTATGAATAAGGCTGCTATGAACATTCTTTTGCTTTTCACTAGAATTTAATAACAATGTTTTGGTTTCATTGCCTTCTTTATGGTTGCTTTTTATTTAAGGCAAGTAACTCTGGTTACCTATTTCAAATAGTGGTAAAACTTTTCCTTTTAGATTGAATAGAATTGAAAAAGACAAAATTTGTAGAAAAATCTTAAATAAATAATTGTACATTAAGGCAGCGGTCGCCAACCTTTTTGGCACCAGGGACCAGTTTCAGGGAAGACAATTATTTCCACGAACAAGGGTGGGGGCCAAGGGGCACCGAGCTCTGTGGCCTGGTCCCTAACTGGCGGTGGGCTGGTACCAGTCCGTGGCCTGGGGGTTGGCAACCACAGCTTTAAGGAATATATATGCTCAACTTCATGAAGGCAGCAGCCAAAAGATCAGGGAACTGTTCTAAGACAGTTCAGAAAACTGTTCTTAGACAATAACTGGTTAGTTAGAAACTAAAAGATTTAGAAAATAGATGCTGTGGGAATTTAGCAAACAGATGGATTCCAAGGGGCCGGAGTGAATGCAAGGCCTTTGGATTCCACTGAAGTGCAAACACCTCGAGGAAAAGAATGGTCTTATTTACATCGATATGCCCATTGCCTGGAAAAAGAGTACCTGGTCCCAGAGTGAATCTCCGTTAAACTCATTCTGTATGCACAGGCTACATCTGTGCCTAAGGAACAGTGCAAGGTAGCTAAGGAGAAAACACAGAGCACGCTGCGGGCACAGCATGGTGAGAATGGGAGCAAGGCAGGAAGAGTTGCGTGCACAGAGTATTAAACAGAACACACGGACTCAGGAAGATCCTTATGGGGTAGCAGCAAGGGACAAAAGTGAGCAGGGATGGGCGGGTCTGGGGAGGCAGGAGGTTGAGCTGCAGACCCCAGCTGTGTGGGCATTAGCCAGACAGTTAATTTTGTAAACTACACACTTGAATGTTTTCTTCACTACGGGAACTGGAAAAACACGAGGTAGCTTATCAGTTGGAAAGCGGCTCAAAGGCAGCCTCTGAAATTTCCATAGCACGTGGGAGCCCGCTCAGCTTATCACATTTTTCTTTATCAGAAGGATTTTCCGCAAAGTCCCAGACGGCGATTGCAGTTTGCGTTCTGTTCTCCATGAGCAGAAATGTTTTCGAAATGAAGCACAAACTGCCGCTGTCTGAGCCGCCTGACTCACATGTTCCAGGACCTTTGCTTCCAGACAGAAATTTAGTCTTCGCGTTCTCTTTTTTACAGCAGAATGTGCCCGTGCACATCTCATATTTCATCTGAGTAGGACAGCTGGCCAAGAAGAGCCCTCCATAACGCAGCTGCCATTGGTTTAGCAGGGACTAATTAACTTTAAAGCTAGTCAGAACTGTAAGAGGCTTTGGAGCGTGAAATATCTTTTCATCAAAAATGTATTTTGAAAAAGCAGAGAAGCTGCAAAATTCCACATCTCATTAGAAGTGTGCTTTATGGTGCAAACAGAAATCTTAAACTCCCCACAATAATTATTCTTATGAGCCCTAAGAGTCACAATCAGCTTTGTCATCTCTCTGAGGCATAAACTTGAAAATGTAACAAATAACTGTAGCTAATAAACCCGGTAACCTGATTAGGAGCCACCTCATGAAAGCATCAGTGCCCAGGAGCAGCACAGTCCGACGCTGACCCGGGGGCTGCTCCGTGCAAGGCGCTGCCCCACATGCACACGGGGTATTCGAGTCGGGCCCCACAGCAGCCATGGGTGATGGCTACACGGCAGGGCCTGTGCGCTTTAGATTTAGGGACACTGGGTTTCTCTTACTCTGAATTATATAACCCAGGGCAAAACATTTCACTTACTTTCATTGTACGGATGGGAAAACTTAGGTGGGGGAGATGCTGCAAGAGCCTGTCCAGCCTTAACATTTCCGTTTCCAGTCTTTGTCGTCATGAGGAAGTGGGCACCTTAAAGCTGGCTCCTTTTACTCAGCAAGCAAATCCACAGATACCCTTTTGAGCGATGTGGTGGTTCATTTTATGTATCAACTTGACTAGGCCAAAGGATACCCAGAGAGCTGGTAGAACATTACTTCTGGGTGTGTCCCTGAGGGTGTTTCTGGAAGATGTTTAGCATTTGAATTGGTGGCCTGAGTAAAGCAGATGTCCCTCCCCAGTGTGCGTGGGAGTCACCCAATCCCTTGAGAGCCTGGACAAAACCATGAAAGAACAGTGGATTTGCTCTGTCTGCCTGAGCTGGGAAATCCATCTTCTCCTGCACTTAGATGTCAGCACTCTGGTTCTCAGGCCTTCAGGCTTCAGCTGAATGGCACTACTGGCTTTCCTAGTTCTCCAGCTTGCAGAACTAGGATTGTGGAACTAGGTAGATTGTGGAACTTTCTGACCTCATAACCGTGTGAGCCAATTCCTATAATACATATATATGATATCCTACAATATATTAAATCCCATAATATATATTATGTCCTCTTATATATTTTATGTGTGTATGTGTGTATACAATACAGGTTTGAACTATGCACGTCCATTTATATATGATTCTTTTCTATAAATATGGTCAGCCCTCCAGAACCCAAACACATATCAAAAGTACAAAACCTGTAGATATGAAGGACTCACTTTTCACGTTTGAAGTTTCCATAGGACTAAACTGCAGGATTTGAACATGTGCAAATTTTGGTATCCATGAGTGTTTAGGGGGAGAGTTCCTAGAACCAATCCCCCACAGATACCAAGGGATGACTGCATATAAGGAGGTGTTAATAATATATGCGTATGTGTATTTATACATATATATACACACATATGTATATGTATACAGTTGACCTTTAAGCAACACACTGTCAACTGCATGCGTCCACTCATACCACCTTTGCCACCCTGAGACAGCAAGACCAACTCCCTTCTTCTGCTTCTCCTCAGCCTACTCAACTGAAGACAACAACGATAAAGAACTTTATGTTGATCCACTTCCACTTAATCAACAGTAAATATATTTTCTGTTCCTTATGACTTTCTTAATAATATTTTCTTTTCTCTAGCTTACACAGTATATAATACATATAACATACAAAACATGTGTTAATAGATTATTTATGTTATTGGTAAGGATTCCAGTCAACAATAGTCTATTAGTATTTAAGTTTTAGGGGAATCAAAATTTTATGTGGCTATTTGAGTGCATGAGGGGTCAACATCCCTAACCTCCATATTGTTCAAGGGTCAACTATGTGTGTGCATATATATATATATCTATCTTTATATATATATATGTGTGTCCTAATATTTATATATAAAAGTATTAATATTTGTATGTACTTATATATATAAATCCTATTGGCTGTGTTTATTTAGAAAACCCTGACTAATACAAATAATAACAATTATTATGATTGTTCCATATTTCACATAAAATGATGGTATTTCTTATACACCATTAGTGGGGCATGTATTTTGAGCTGATTTTTCAAGCAGCGCATGAGAAGTTTTCATGGGTCCCACCTTACTCTTTGCAGCTACTTACATGTGACTATCCCAAATGCAAAGAGGTGAAAAAAGTGGTCCTGTGATTAAAATAAGTTTGAGGCAGCTTGCATGTTAACTCTTGAATTGCATTTTCCCTGGGAGCATTGCCTCGCTTTTGCCACAGCCTTTGCCCCATCTCCAAAGCCCACAAAGCATTATTATTATTCTGTAGGATTTTGATAGTGCTGCTTTGCACTATATTAAAAGACTGACAGAGGAGGAGAGGTGTCAAAGCAGATTGAAAAAGCCAGCAGCATAAGAGTTTGTTTTCAGGAGATTAGATTCCTAGTCTTTTTCTAAGGATCAGAAATAAGGTGAGAAGATGAAATATTGGTGAAAATTCCAGATTGAATTACATAATCAAAGATAGTCTGGATTCTTCCCTAGAATTGTGAAGTAACTAAATGAGGAAATCACCAAAGAAAAAATGCAAATAAGAACATAAGAAACAATATTCTACCTCATCGGTAACCTGAGTAGTGAAAATTAAAACCATAATGAGATGCAATAATTCATTCTATCAGATTGGCCAAGATTTAAAAGAATGCTAAGGACCACAATTAAGGAGAGTATAAATTGGTATCACTCTCATGATGGGCAATTTGGGTATACAAATAAATGCCTCCAAAAATGCATATTTTATTTGACTTAGAAATTCTACTTCTTAAAATGTATCCTAAGGAATTAATCTGACCAATGCACAAAGATGTATGTACAAGTTGTTTATCATGTGTAATTTATAATATTCAAAATGGAAAATTTTGTCATATTTTGTTACAATTGTTGAATCTACATTGGCACATCATTATCACCTGTTATGCTATGACAGATACATGTCTTTATACATTTGCGTAAGCCCACAGAATGTATAACACCAAGAGTGAATCCCAATGTAAACTATATTTTCTAATTTGTTAATTTTATGGACACAGCTCTATTCATTCGGAACTGTTAGCACTTCGTAGCCAATTTTACATACCTGACAAGGGAGAAGAAGGATATAACATGCTTTTTTTTTTTTTGACAGAATATGATAGTTTATTGCAAAATGGCAGAGGCTCTCTTTTTTTTCTTTTTTGTATTGCTATCTAATAATTGTACATATTATATGTTACATGTGATATTTTGGTACAAGGATGCAATGCATGATGTATGTTCCTTCTGTGCCTAATTTATCTAGAGGTTTTATCATGAAGGGATGTTGAATTTCATAAAATGCTTTTTTTTCAACTGTTGAGATGATCATATGGGTTTTGTCCTTCAGTTTAGTCACATGATGTGTCACATTTACTGATTTGCATATGTTGAACTATCCTTGCATCCCTGGAATAAATCCTTCTTGATCATGGTATACTATCTTTTTGGTGTCTTGTTGGATTCAGTTTGCTATTATTTTGTTGAGGATCTTTACATCTATGTTCATCAGGGATATTGGCCTGCAGTTTTCTTTTTTGCTGAGTTTTTGTCTGGTTTTGGGCTCAAGGTAATGCTGGCCTCATAGAATGAGTGTTCTCTCTCAGACACTCTACTCAATGTGTGGGTATCTACTGGCTGTCTTGGTCCTATGGGGAGGAGGTGAGTCCTGAGCACCTCTAGCCAGCCATCTCGGACCTTGGTCATCAAAACATGCTTTAAAGAACCTTTTGTTCCTAGCACTTTAAATACCTTTTGAATTGTAGCACATTCTAAAATAGTCAGTTAACTAAATACATTTAAAAAGAGGAAGGAAAAAACATTTCCATAGGTGCCAATTTGCTAAAGGTTGATGGACAGTTATCCTTTTCAAGCATAGATTGTTGCTCTCTCTACCCCTCTTTGTACATGTAAATATGTTTCCTGGAGAAGATATGGAGGGCAAACATGCAGAGCTGTTCCTTTGACTCTTGTTAGTATCTAGAGCTGCTCTCTGATTCAGCTTTCTCCAAAGACAGAAATTAATTCCTTTTGCTCAAAGTTACACAACTCTTTATTAAGCTCACTTTCTCTCTCAGCAATATTCAGACATGTTTATTTCAGCTGTGTCTTATGTGGTTAGAGAAAAATGTGCTCCCAATGTGCTTGTAGAAAAAAACTTCAATGACAAAATAAGCATTTTCTCTTTCTCTGCATGTGATGTTTATGTTCTCTGACTGTGGCCCTTAAAAGAAAAATGAGTTTGGTGAATTGGAATCATGGAATGTGCCAGCCTGGGTCAGCCAAGTTTGACTCACCAATGTCTCAATGGCCCTGTCACCAGGATATTTTCATTCTTACTTATACTTTCCACATTATTCGGAGTCCCCAAAATATGATTTGCCTTGTGTTATAGTGGCAATCATTGGAAAACGATCAATATTTTACAAATAGAGGTAGTCACATTTCTGTCATTGGATTATGCCTATTCCCATGACACATCGCTCCATCCATATTAAATCCAAAATCTCAAAAAGGTAATTTATAGAGACCTGGACATTCCATCAAAACTAAAACACAGAAGAAAAATAGGGTAGAAATATATTCTAGGGCAGGATAGCCTCGTTACTGAAACTTTCCTAGTTGGTTTTCTAAAGGAAAACTTTCACAATTCTTCTGTTGTTAAGACTAACTTAACCATTGCATTTTGACTGACCCCTTATTTCCCAAGGATGACTCGATCTCACCCTTCCATTTCTAAAGCCTGTGGGATTTTCTAGAAATTTAGTCCAAAAAAATCCGTCCACCATTCCACCAAAGGAGATAATGGCAAGGATCAGTTTTCAGGGTCGCTTCACTCAAAAGGAAGGACAATAAAACTTGGGTTAAAATAATTAATCTTTACTAAGATTGAGAAAAGGAGTTTTAAATCTTCCAAAATTAGATTTAATGTGTAACAGAAAGACTATGAGTTTTCAAGTCGGCAGATGTGTGTCTTCTTTGTTGTTTAGCTGTATGATCTTCGACAAGAAATTTAAACTTTTGGGGTCTCAGTTTCCTTTTATGTAAAGGAGGAAAATTAATGCTTACTCATAGGGTTCATATGAAAATTGAGTAAGAGTTAATATTTACTTCCTGTATCATTTATCTGTCATTATATAACAATCCCCCTTAACATCATATCTCGCAAATCTTTGGGATGGCTGTATGGTCTCACACGGGCTTGCTCCTGTGACTGTATCATCCGTAAGGTCAGCAGGAGCTGGAGAGTCTGATGGCCTCGTCCATGTGTCTGAGTCTCTGATGGGGATGGATGGACGTCTGGGGCCTCTCTCTTCACATGGTTTCTTATCATTCAGTAGATTAACCCATCTTTCTTTACATGTAAGCTAAGTGCCAAGAAAGTGAAGGCAGAGTCTTCAAGACATCTTGAGGCTTATGCTCCCAGAGCTCCCAGAACATTACATCAGCCACATTCTAGGGGTCAAGGAGAGTTACCATGCCAGCCAAGATTCAAGGTGGAGAACTAGTATCTACCTCTCAATGGAAGGTGCTGTAGTCTGAATGTTTGTGTCCCCTCAAATATATATGTTGAAATACTAACCCTCAAGGTGCTGGTATTAGAAGACAGAGATTTGGGGAGGTTGTTAGGTCATGAGGGCCTCACTCTCATGACTGGGATTACTGCCTTGTAAAAGAGACCCCAGAGGGATAATTTAGCCCTTCAGCCACGTGAGGACCTGGCCTGAAGGTGCCATCTGTGAACTAAAAAGTGGGCCCTCCCCAGACACTGAATCTGCTGGCAGCTAGATCATGGACTTCCCAGCCTCCAGAACTGGAGAAATAAATTTTTGCTGTTTATAAGCTACCCAGTGTACAACATTTTGGTATAGCAGCCTGACTAAGATAGGAAGAATGGCAGAATCACATTACAAAGAAGGGAGAACATAGAGAATTGTTATTCATTGGAGCCATTATTATAATAACCTCCCTCCTGTCTTATAGTCTAGGCATCCTATTTTCAAATTGTATAAAGTTTAGTTTATTATTCTGTTGATTGGAAACTCTGATAAATTATTACAGTAATGGCAACCGATGAATCATATCTTCCCATACCTATGCCTTTATGTGTTCCCCTTCCAAGTTGATACTGGGCTTGGCTAGGTGACTTGCTTTGGCCAACGGAACACAGCAACTATAACACCAGTGAAGCCTGATTGAGGCTTGTATGTCAGTGTTTGTTCTGTTGGAATAGCACCTTGAAATTGTTATGCTATAAAGAAATGTGAAATGAAAAACCATGTAGAAAGAGGACTTCAGCTGAGCCGAGATCACTGAAGTCTCACCAGCTGGACACAGCTATGTGAGTGAGCCCAGGTAAGAGCAGCAGAAAGACCACCCAGGTCAACCTACAGAATCATACATCAATTTTACTTATTTTAAGCCACCAAGTTTTGAGATACTCAGCGACAGATAACTAACTGAACCACAAACCAAAAATATTCTCGCCCAAGGGTAGCCTATAACCATTACCAAATACCAGCCTCACGACAAAATCATTAACTCATTTCATGATTTTAGACATATCATAGAAACATCTCATTTCAGAACTTGACAAATTTAGAGATAATGTAATTCGCTAGTCTTCAAAATATCTTTTAGCTACAGAACTCTTTTTAAAAACAATATTTTACTCAGATATTTAAAACAAAGAGGTACTTATTAGGATAAATTTGTTTTACTGGTTCAAATTTGTAGCATTTGCTTAGAAAGCCTGTTAATGAAAACACAATTCCCTTTTCTTTAATACAAAAATATAAATGAGGCTCATAAATGGCAGTGAAAGAATTCATGCAGTTTCAGCTTACAATTAATTGATATATTTTCCTTTAGTAATATGGCATAAAGAAGGCAGACAAGTAGTTGTAAATGTTAAGGTCATTTCATCACTTACCTTGGAGTCTCAGGATACTGAATGGTCAAGAGAAGCATTATAACTTATTCCTACTGAGAAAACTCTGAACCCATCAGTTCAAGCAAATACATTGATCGATGGCCTCCAATGAGTTCAGATTTTAAATATATTACATTTAACTATTTAAAGATTACCTATTTAATGAGTTTAAAATTCACATAAAAACTAAAATTGAATGTTTGTAGAGCCCTTGAAGAACTTCAATGCTACTCTGCTATTCTTTGGAATTTATTTTGGAAATTATTCTAACACTTGTAAACCAGTTTTGCATTGTTGTCGATTTTGTTCAGATCTGAGGGAAGCAGATTGGGTATTTTCAAAAAATGATTTCTTCCATGTTTCAGATGTCAGTGAATCCTCAAAACCATTTGTTGGGCTCCTTAAAGAATGTTCCTACCAGTTTTATTTTTTTATTTGTCAAGAATTAAAAACAATACAAAACAAAAAGCAAGAAAAAAAACTAGGAAAGGAACTCCCTTGCAAAAGAAATGTCACAGTTAAAAACCGAATGGTATTTTTCAATTCATTTGTATCAACTGGCAATGTACTTGAGACTTCAGCAGGGGGTCTGGACTCTTTCATCAGTTCAGCCATCAGGAACACGCTGTCTTGAAAGCTTTGCTTTACCGTCACCACTGTTTTTGCCAGGGCTGACAGTTTAGCAACAAGAAGCTGTGAGCTCTTCATCCAATTTTAATGAACTCTTTGCTTCCAAAAGGGAAGCCTGACAACAGAGAAGTTCTCAAGGAAGCCGGGTAATTCAACCATTTGATTAGCTTTTAGAAGGACAACAAAAGGTTCTGTTAAGGGTGTGGAATAATCAGTGTGGCCATTGCTGTGCTGCTGCGATACGAGGCCCAGCAGCAACGGAAAGAACTTGTTCTCCATTTCAAGACATAGTCAATAGTAAGACAATATCACAAATTGGTATTGGAAGAAATGTGCACCTGGAATCTAGGAAAACTGGAATTTTTAAATTACTTCCACCTGGGTGGAAGGGGCGTAGAAGAAAAGGCAGAATAGAAAACGTTAGGGGGTCATTCATTTATTCCACGAATGCTTACTGAGCTATTACTGATGCACAACCACTGGGCTAAGCACTGAGGACACAGCAATATATGAGACAGACATGGTCCTTGTCCTTCTGGGCAGTTACACCTGGAAAAGGACAAGGAGTGGAAAAAGCAAGAGGAAGACAGGGGAAAATTTTTGAAACTCTGACACCAGTACTGGATGGCATCTGGACCCTGACTGTTTAAGACACATTTCTAATTCCTGTTTAATTCTTAAATCTACTGTGCATTGAAGGTCAAACAGAAGTAATGAGGTGAGGTCATGATGTTATTGAGCTACAGCTCTTTGGCCTTCGGTCAGATACCCCCACAGGTGAATTCACTGAGATTCAGGTAAGGTGTGCAGGTTAAGAACTCTGAATTGTTAGCACCTTAAGAAGGGACACTGTCTATAAGGAAAGACACTTTTGACCAAGATCAGAGGGCTGATGTGTAAACCAAAATGCCAATTTATTAATTTACACTAAGACATGTAACCATTAGATAAATTAGCACAAATAACTTATCTGACAGCAGATAGAGCTACATAAGAAACCAAACTATGATCAGAAAGATTTTAGGTAGCATTCTCCTTTAAAACAATATGATTTTCTTCTACAAGGCCAATATTGCCTATGAGACTACGTGGTAGCTCTTGATTTTGTTTGTCTCAGATGCTGCTGCTATCAGCCCACCTTCAATCTGGTGACAGAAAACACTCCCCCTGCTGTAAGGGTAGGCGTAACCAGGCTTAGCTAATCAGGGCAGTCCCACAGTTGGGGCCAAAGTGATTGGTTTGGGGTGGACACATGACCCAGACCTAGTGAATCAGGATTCACTTCTAGGATGTTCTCATTAAAACAAGGAGCAAAGAACACCAGCTTCCTGGGGACAACTCATTGTTACCCCCTCATTTGCTCCTCACCCTGAGGAACCCCTAAAATCCTTTAACATAATTATATTAAATAACACAGCTTTTCAGAGTGACTTTGTAATATCCTATGTACCTCCTTATTAGTTGTTTTCTGTTCTTTTTAAATGAAAGATTCTTGCAGAAACAATCAGTATGACGGTAGGTCCGAGGGCTTTGTGGATATTTCACACAGTCATTTGAGTAAAAAAATTCTGAAAGCATTTCATTACTGAGCACTTACTATACTCCAGACCGGGTGCTAGATACATGCAATTCAGTAGTAACCAAACACACATACACATACCAAAAAGTCCCTTACCTCTCACACCATAAGATCCAGTAGAAAGACAGGCATTAATACTTAAAAGTTACAAAAATAAAAGTATAATTACAAATCTTCGTAAGCACTATAAAGAAAAGCCTCAAAGTGCAATAAAAGTGTGTAAACAAAGTTGCTAGGATTTCTTGGCCAAGTTAGTTAACCCCCTTTCCTTGGTCTCCTCGTCTATAAAATCGGAATACTATAGCAGTGTTGTCCTAGAGATTAAATATAAAATGCTTAGAAGAGAGCCAGACCCTAGCTGGTGGTCGATACATCTTAGTCATTATTAATATTATCATCATTATCAACAGCAGCGTCAGTCGTTATTATTAGAGGGGACCAGGCCTGGTTTGGGGGTGGGGACGCTCCCCCCGGGGGAAACAACATTTGAATTGTGTTGTGAGGATGAGCAAGAGTTTACTCGGCAAAGAGTAGAGAAAGGGCAGTCCAAGCATGGGAAAGGCTGACGGTGCCAGGGCCTGTGGTTCCCCCAGAAGCTGAGAAGGCCAGTGTGGTGGGAGCCCATGCGCGGAGCCCGGGTGGTGGGCAATGAGGCAGGGGAGGGGCCTGGCCAGGGGCTCTGTAGGACAGTGAGGTGGGAAGTGGGCGATATAATCAAATTTGCATTCTTAAAAATCACTCAGCATTTTTGGAAGAACAGGCTGCAGCTGGGCCAAGTGGGTGTGGAAAACCTTTTGACAACATAAAGTGGTCACCTGGTGTAGCGTGGTGACTGTGGGCATGAGAGAAATAGAGATTCCAGAGCTCGGGGGTAAAATCCCAGGGCCTTGAGGAGGGTTGGCTGCGGGAGGCAGGGTGAGGATGTCAGGGGCAGCTTCTAGGTGTCAGGCTTGCTTGTGGAGCTGCTGGAGAGTGATGCCATCGGCTGAGAGGGGAAATCGGAAGAGGACTGGGGTGGGAGAAGCTTTGAACAGGGAGCTGGGGAAGTGTCTGATAAAGGCACGATAGACCCATGGTGTTTGAGAGCTCAGGATCTAGAAGGCACAGAGATAATGAAGTCTCCTAAGGTCCCCAAAACAGAAAAACTCAAATCCAGCTGTGACCCTTCCTAGAGACCCGCTTTGGGTCCTTAGAGGAGCCTCCTATGAAGAATGCTTCCTGCCTCGGCCTCCCTGCGGCTTCACTTACATAACAAGGCATTCCTTCCAGAAAACAGGAGTCCCAGATTCCAGGGAGCAGCAGGGGACTATGTGAAATCTCCTGCCCCAGGAAAAAATGTCAGAATAAGATGCTGAACTTTCACTGGCCACGCCCGGGAGTTGACCCCAACTCGTTCGTGTACTTGCAGCAACCTTCACGCACTCGGCACCTCTGAAAACAGAGTCAACCCGTAATCCTGACTTAGGGGGAAAGCCGAGGCCAACTTGGACTACCACGATGTCTGAATATAAAATATTACTTGAAGAAACGCAATGTTATTATATTATGTTTACATATAAACCATTGATTGCTTTATGAGAATAAGTTAACAAAGTGTTGCCGGGTGGAGTCCCAGACAGACAGCTTTAAGAAGGAAAACATAATTATTTGAGATTAACATATCAAGGTTTTAATGAAATGTAAATTGTATAGGCAGCCTTAGATAATTTAGCCTTAGATAAACTGACAGCCTTAGATAATTTAGCCCTCAAAGTGTTTCTTTTTTCTTTAAATAATTTGAATTAATTGCCAACATTTAAAGAGCCACAAATCCTAGGTGAATACCAGGGTTTTTAGCCTTTCTTTAAAATTGAAGTTCAGGCAAAGCTGGGCCCACGTTCACACGTGATGCCATCAGCTCAAGTCGCCTCCTTAGCGTGGGTGTGAGATCTCTGGTTCATTCCAGTGTTCACAACTCGGGGTAGACCAGCTACCGAGGCCAAGTAGTGCTGCTGTTTTTTTTATCATGCTTGTTGTTTTTCCTTAAGTCAACATAAAAGTGAATATTTCTCATACTCATATCTCTACCAAAAGTAGTAAAATTAAAACTAGATCAAGGTGACTAGGTATTTTTAGAGAAATTGAATGAGCATACACTTCTTCATAAAAGCTGAAATGATTCCTGTATGTTCATTGTGCAAGTTGTGTCTGTGTAGAAACAAAACTGGTTCTCTTCGCTCATTCTCATCACCTGTCTGATCCCTGCAACCATTGGAGTTGCTGCCTTAGTTTGGGTCGCCAAAAGCAGAGCCTGAGACAGAGAGGTAGTCCCAAGAAGCAGAGGTGAGGAGTGGGGAGAAAGACAAGAAAGGAGGGAAAGGTGTGCTATGGAGGTGACTATGTAAGTAATGGGGTCTCTGAGAGGCAAACAGAATGCCCCCAGAACTGGATTGTGGAGACATGGGGATGGGCCACTTATCCACCGGTTCCTGGATTCTACTGTTTGGTGGCTGTCCAAGGGTTACTAGCCAGCCTGCACTTAAAGGCTGTCCCTGATTCCAACCCTAGCAGTTATTGGAGAATCCCTGGAGTGCAAAGTAGAGAGATGTTCAGTGCACACCTGAGGTGGGCCATTGCAGGACATGCATTTGAGCTGGCATGGAACCATCCAAGGGCTAAAGTCAGAGTTTGACCTAAAGGGTTGATGCAGTGCACCCGAGGCATCTGCAACAATTGCAAGCCCTGATACAAGCAAGGCTACTCTTGGGACTCCTGTGATAGGAACTTTAAAAATGTTTATACTCCCACCCTGAAAATACAGCTGAGAGACAGCATGATACAGTAGTTCTGAAAGGACAGACACTGGGCACAGATTCTCAGTTTGAATCCTGGCTCTGCCACTTCCTGGTTGGGTGACCGGGTAAATTATTTAACCACTCTGACCCTCAGTCTCCTCATCTGTAAATCAGCAATAATTATAGTACCTAACTCATAGAGTAGTTACTATGTACTTGGGATATAATAATTATTATGTTAGTTATAATAATTATACTTATGAAAATAAGCACCATATATGTTATTGCTATTGTGTTTGTTTTCTCTTGTAACTCGTTTCTTCGTTGGCAATATAAAGCTAATTTTACACTCCAGTTAATGTACAACCAGCTCTCTGTAGTAAGTAGAGCCTGAACTAATGGAGTTTATTTTTTCCTGTACCTAGAATCACTTAATAATCTCTTCTGCAAATTCTAGAAAATGAAAATGAGTGCAAAATATATCTGAGATCCTTGTATAATTTCTCAAATAATGTTCTATGTTTCCATTCCAAAAACAGAAGTTTAAAAATAGTGTTTTTATTTAACCAGTAAATGACTAAAAGTGTTAAAAATATCTGATGTTGAATTTCTCCATCTTTCTTTTCTGTTGTTGTTGTTGTTTTGTTTTTGTTTTTCGAGACCGAGTCTCACTCTGTCCCCCCAGGTAGAGTGCAGCGGCATCATCATAGCTCACAGCAACCTCAAATTCCTGGCCTCAAGCAGTCCTCCTGCCTCAGCCTACCTAGTAGCTGGGACTATAGGTGTATGCCACCAAGTCAGGCTAATTTTTCTATTTTTGGTAGAGATGGGGTCTCACTCTTGCTCAGACTGGTCTTGAACTCCTGACCTCAAGCGATCCTCCTGCCTTGGCCTCCCAGAGTGCTAGGATTACAGGCATGAGCCGCTGTGCCCAGCCACTTTCTCCATCTTTCAAAGTAACTAATAGCATTTTAAAAATCTAAAGATTGACTCAGGACCACTTAATCTGTTCTATTCCTGCATTATAAGTGACTTAAATCTATAGCAGTGTTTCTACATGTTAATAACATACAGACCACCTGAGCATCTTGCCAAAAACATGCTCTGCTCAATAGGTCTGGTGGGGGGGGGTGGGCAGGAGGCCTGAGTTTCTGCATTTCCAGCAAGTTCCCAGTTAGATACCATTGGTCTCTGTGTCAAATGTTGAATAGCAAAGACCTCCAGGTATGAGTCAAAGAAAAGGGAAGCCTCAGACTAAGCCAGAGAGCAGTGGCACATCGGTCTGGGAAGCCAGGCTGGAATTTGGCAGGAAGAGTGGCCGTAGGCCAAATGGAATCTCTGTGAGGGGCTCCAGCACCACGGGACTCTGCCTGCCCCTTTTGAAGAAGACATCTTTTCCCCACCTCCCCCTCTTTTTTAATTAACTTAGGTTGTCTCTCATTTTTATGAATTTGTAGGAATTCTCTATACATCTATATAAAGCTCATTGTCAGTTTTATGTATTGCAATTATCATCTCCCACATTATAGCTTATCCTCTCGCTCTCTCAGTGGTGTTTTTTGAAGAAGAAAAAAAATCTTAATTTTAATGTAATTTAATTTATTACTCTTTTCCTTTATATTAGTGGTTTTTATATCCTATTTAAGAAGTCTTTTCCTGCCTCAAAATTAGGAAGATGTTTTCCTACATTGCCCTTTAAAAGCTTTATTATTTTCCTTTTATGATTAGATATAAGTGCATCTGAAATTGATTTTGTGTGTGGTATGGGTTCGAATTTCCTTTTCCACATAACAATTTCTACCATCTTTCCCCCCCCCTCCATTCTGCAGTGCCACCATTTGTCATAAGTTAAATGTGGATTAGCTTTTTACTGTAGCTTATATTATCTTGACACAAGTGGAGGTAGAGTAAATCCTCTCAATTTTCATTTAAATATACATGTGCAATCCACTTCTGCCTTAAAAATACATCCTCAAGACCTCCTCTATCCATTAAACCTTAAACTCTTCTCTTAATTTCAATAAGGCATGGGGCTTTGGGGCAAGAGATTAGAGTGTATATTCATATGGCTGTATTCTGGATACAAAGATTCACATTTGCACTATTATACAGGTAGCATGCCAAGACATAATTAAAAAATAAAGCAGTACATGCACACATTATTTGTTTCTATGTTCTTCATCTGTGTTTTCCTATGAGGATGTAAACTGCATAGGGCAGGTGCTTTGTCTATCTTGTTTACCACTCTATCCCTGCCATGCTTTAAGTACCCAATAAATATAAATATCTGTTTAATTAATGAATTAAGGAAAATAGAAAACTCCTATGTCTTCTATAATGTTTCAGAGTCCACAGCTAAGAATTAAGGACAGGTTTTTGAGACATATATTGATAAATGTATTCCTTGAGCCATCAAAGACCTGAGTAGTCAGTAACAGGAAATAAAGCTGTGCTACCTGGTAGCAAATTATGTGTGATAAGGGAAACACACTAACCCCACTTCTCTATTCTTATTGCCACTGCATCATTCCCAGCCCTCTTCATCATTTCTCTGGATTATTGCAATATTTGCCAACTGGCCTCCATGCCTTTTGCCTAGCTTCTCTCCAATCTGTCCACCAGACTTCCACCAAGTCTGTTTTCAATTACACAGGACCAAGTCACTGATGTTAAACTTTAACATGAAAGCAATGGGAATATCCCCAAAATTCTTAGTATGGTATCCAAGTCCCTCATCAACTGGGATACGGACATGGCTGATAGGAAGCATTGAATACATATTTGCTGAATGACTCATCTCAACTTGTATACCTAGGCTGTCCTACTTGACCCTACCAACAGCCATAACTGCAAGGCAACTCACACCTCCCTAAACAAGTCATTTCCTTTCACACTTCTATTTTTGCTGCTCATGCCCAGAAAGTCCTAACCCAGCATTTCTACCTGCTCAATCTTCACGGCTAGTTTATCCCCCGATTCCTAGTTGAGATTAACTATTGCTTTACTTAAACTCATTTTGTACTATTTATCTTGTGTCATTATATCACATCTTATACTTATTAGTTCAATATTCCTCCCATTATATTTCTAAGCTATTTCAGAATTTTTATCTTAGAATTAATAGAAAGCTTAGAATTTATGTATCCACTTCCTGTATTATTAACTGTATACACTCGCAACGGACAGTTAATGAATGGTTGTTGAATAAATAAACTAAAGGGAGGTCTCACAGCTGTTCTCAAACTTATTTAGGCCAGTGAAGTCCCTGAAAATTATACTATTTTTTTCCAAAGGCGGCAAAATATTATTAATGAAACTTAAAATAATAAAATATATCCCATTGTGGTAAATCAGGATTATTAGTTCTTAGATTCCTGGATAAAAGAAGCAGCAACATTTAAAGGGGAAACATTATAAGAGAAAAGGTTAATGGGGAAAATCTTTTCCAGTGACTTCATCTTTCTCTGGTCAGGAAGTAACTCCCATTGTTAGTGTCATGAGTAGGATGCCCAGGTCCCAGGTTTTCAGGGATTATAGACTGAGAGCCACTGGTCCCACCTGTGTGACTTTTGCAAATGCCACCATCCTGCAGTAAGGGAGAATGTTAGCGACATGAGAGATTCTGCATTCTACTAGATAAATAAATCTCAGGGAATGATCACCCTCTCCAGAGTTGTTATTTTTCTAACTCACCTTCAGGCTTCAAGACTTGAATGCTATTATACATCACAGCGAACAACCTATCAGACCATATCAAATCAACCTGCAACTAAAGATCTTTGAAAATTCATGTATTTAGCTATCATTTTAAATCAATCTTAACTCTACAGACAAAAATCAGGCAGCAAATGGTCCTGACACAGACCAGAAAAATACAAATACAGAAAAACTGTTTGGGACATCAGCTCATGTCCAGTTCTGCCACTGTACAGTTGGCTCCCAGAAATGACCAGTCCAGTCTGGTATCATAGGAATGAAGGTGTAACAGCATCGTGTCAAACAGCACATTGCCCAAGAATCCCCCCCGCATTGCTAGGCCCTTTCCTTCAGAGGTTCGGTTAGGTTCAGGTCCAAACTCACAGCCCAGATGGCCCCAGAGCCAGTCATACATTGGGCATCCAGTAGGAGGTAGGACAATAGGAATGTATAAACTCTGGGTTAGAATTGATTTGGAAGAACTTCCAAACAGCCCTTCTCAGATGCAAAAATTTAGCCTCTGATTGAATATTCCCAGTAAGGAGGACATCATCACACTCCTGAAAACCCACAACACTTTTGAAGGACTCTAAATAGCAGGATATTCTTTTATTTTACACTGGTATTTGCCCCCACTAACTTCCACTTTTATGTAAACTGGCCCAGCAGTCTCTCTTTCTGATGACTGGCTCGTAAATCTCACTCACCCATCTCAATCTGGGTCTGATTTATTAGCAGTCACTTACTAAATGTTACCAAATGAAGGAATGATTGAATGAACAAATAAATGAATTTCAAAAACCTTTCTTCTCTTGACTCCACCTCCCCGCCAAAGCCTGTAACTATTCTCATCCGAGCATGAAACAAGTCAGGGCAGTTAATTTTCAAAACATTGATTCATGAGAGCAGAGGTCTTTGTTTATTTTGTTCACTGATGTATTCCAAGTGTCTAGAACAGTGCCAGGCATATTGTAGGTACTCAGTAAATACATGAATAAATAACAAAGTGCCATTTGTCCCCAAGCTTTTTTGTTTACTAACAGCACAATATATCCAAACTCTCAATACTTTGCCAGTAGTTTAATATCAAAATAAATGTTAAATGTCTTCAAGATCATTTATATTTGAAGGCCAAGGGGCATGTTAACTATTTATTCATCCCCTGGAATCTCTCAGTTCTATTCCTGGATAAATTGAGAGCAGCAGGAAGCTACTAGATTACATTATTTTTACGCCCCATATAAAAGTCTTCTCAGAACAATAATTAACATAATACCATCTGCTTTTATGTAGATTTGGAATATGAAATGGTCATAAGAAAAATACATTTAAATCTTGTGTAAAATTGCTATTGAAGAGATTTTCAATTAAGTTGTTCACTGTAAACAAACCCACAAAATAAATTTCTTTTAGAATACTGTGTTATAAAAATCTTCAACTCGCCTAGAAAATTATATGCTTTGTTTATCAGACAATAAAAGCTATATAAGCCATTATGTTTTATTTTGTTTGTTTGCTTGCTTGCCTGGCTGCCAAAAAACCCAGCACATAAGTCTCAGAAACTATTAAAAGTATGGGTTTCTGGTATAGATATCCACATTGTGTCTCAAATACTGGAATCCTGATCTTTTACTCTTGTTTTAAAGGTCTTATTGTATATATGTCCCTATCATTAGTCACAGTGAATTCATTTCTTAAAGGCAATGATTTACTGTTCCCTTTTGATTAAACTGCTTTCTTCATTATATATAAAGTCCTACAATAAATCACAAAGGAGGTCCCCCTTTCTTTCTGTTCCGGACACTTTTTCTCTTGCTTTGTGTTTGCCCTTAGGAATTTGGTTTCCTTGCTTGGCCTTGTTCCATCCTCTCTTCTGAGAAATGATCAAATAAACTGATACATAATAGTGTTAATAACCTACTATCTACGATTCTCCAAGCCACGAGTCAATATTCCAATTTCCCACATGATTATTTCATATTTTCTGTTTCTCACAAAATCCATGAGAGCCCCTACCCATTCCTCACTGTCATCTAGTGATCTTCCTTCTCATTTCATTGAGGAAATAGATGCTGTCAGAAAAGAACTACAGCCTTCGGCCACCAAATCCAGCCTCTTTCTCTCTTCCCTCTCCTGCCCCATACCCATGCAAACATCCTCAGATGTCTCCCATGTTAAAGGTATATATTTAAGTCCTTCACATTTTTCCTTCAGTCTTGCTCCATTTCTCTGGTTCCTTTTATAGGACAACCCCTTAAATAGTTGTCTACACTTGATTTTTCCATTTTTTTTACCTTCCATTCTCTCCTGAACCCCCTTTGATCAGACTTTTATTCCAACTACTCCCCATCATCAGATCCAACGGATCTCACTTTTCTAGACCTCTCAGCAGCACTTGACGTATGTGATCACTACTCCTGTTTTAAAACTTCCTGGGCTTTAGGAAGGCCGTACCCTTTTGGTGTGCCTCCTATCTGTCTGGCTATTTCTACCCCATCTTCCCTTTTGGGGCTTCTTCATCTTCCCAGCTATCAATGTCGACAAGCCCCCAGACTCCTTGTAACCTCATTTACAACTCCCTCTCCTCCTGTCCCATGGTTTCAACTCCAGATTAGCACATCTCTCTGCCCACTGACCATGTCTTCTTGGCTATCTACTGGGTATTTCAAGCTTAACATGTCCATCCAAACTCTTGCTGCCCCTTTCCAAACCAACTCATTAATCTCTCATCTCAGCAAGTGACAATTCTATTCCTCTATTTGCAAAGGCAAAAAACTTTGGAATCATCCGTGATTCCTATCTTTATTTCATATCCCACAGAAAATCCATCAGCAAATATTGCTTTATCTACCTTCAAAATACTTTCTGGATCCAAATACTGTCTTCCTACCTCCACCCCTGTGACCTAAATCTAAGACCCCATTATCACTGGCCTTGATCACTACAGCCACCCCCCAGCTGGTCTCCCTGCTTCATTTTTGCTCCCTTACAATCCATGAGCCATACAGTAGTCAAAGAGATGCTTTCAAAAATAGACCGTAACATGTCACACTCCTGCACTCAACCTTCTGATGGCTACCCATCATTCTTAGAATAAAATCATGGTATGCTCTGAATAGCCTTTTATAGTCCAACACCTGGATATCACACTGATTTATTTCCATATGTCCTCCCTTTGTTCCCTTCTTTGTGACCACACAGCCCTCCTCTGGTTTCCATAATGATGCAAGCACATTGCAGCATGGGGCTTTTATTCTTTGTCCTCTGCCCATTCGGTCAACCACTCAAATGCATCCCTCACCTTTTTCATGTCTCTGTTCAAACATCACCTCTTCCCAGAGAGCTTTCTTGACCATTCCTTCCAAGCTAGGAGAACAGTAATTCTCTCCTCTTTCTGCTTAATTACATGTAAAGAATTTAACTACCTAGGAGTATATATTTGTTTGTTCATTGATTAGTTTTCTGTTCACCCAAAGAAACAGTAAGTTCATACATAGAAGGGATTCATGCTCTTTTTGCTGCTGCAACAAGGCCCCAAAATACTCAAACTCAACTCTGTTGAAGTATAAAACTATCCAGTAACATGAAATTTAGTGACTTTTTCTTGGCTCCCATTCTCCTTGACTTCCCTCCCTACTTGGTGACACAGTTAACATCTCTTTCTGGAGAAAACCCTTCTCTCTTCCTTGGGCTCCACTCACCTCCCACATGATGTCTTTTAGGACTCTCCATGGCAGATACTGATAGATACCTCCCAATATCCACTCTTCTCCCTTTCTTCTTTAGTAATGAAACCTCCAGTTTTTAATTGGTCACTCAGATCTCTTATCATTACCCAGCCCACACACCATATTTGCCAGCCTCTCCTGCAACCACCCAAGTGAGTAAATATGGGCCAATAACAAGAAAAGGAAATGTGTGAAACTCCCTGAAAGTCTTCTGAAAGTGAATACGTGCACCCTTCCTGCTCCCAGGAATGCAGATGTGTTGGCCAGAGTTCTTAGTGGCCATCTTTTACCATAAAGACCAGTGTGGGACACACCCTAGACATACGGAGCCATGAGCTGGAAGGATATAGGGTTGCTGCTTTGTGGAGTCAGCATAGTAAGCCTGGACTACCAACCACCAGATCTCTATGATGTTACAAAGACATAATACTCCATTTAGCTTAAACAATTATTTTGGGATTTTTTTCCCCAACTGATACATGTCTCAGTACTCTTAAGGCATTACTGTTCACACTCAGCAGAATAACTCTTAACTTTTTTGACCCATCCCTGCACTCTCTCCTAAGTTCCAGTGCTGAATATCCTGAGTCTACTGACTACAAATTATTCCAAAGTGTAACTCATCATCCTTACCTTTAACCCAGATTTCAGTATTTCTCCAGATAATATCCAAAAGCCCATAATCAACAACATGCTATCCAGAAAATCTGGTTACTTTTATACTTATGTAGTTCAAGTGCATCTTATGGCTAAGGTCCTGGAAATGTGAAACTCTTTGAGAGATTGTAGGTAAACAATTTATAACTGGAGATGACTTTACTATATACAGAAACTGAGTTTACATCATTAAAGTTGGGAGAAGACAGCATTTTCAAAATGGTGAAGTCTACACTAAACTGAAGCCATATTAAGCCAACACACTGGATTCCAGTATTTATTCTTCATAAGCCAACATTAAAACATGATTTTCTTAGTAGACCAATGAAGATTAAAATGGACTATTACAAATAACAGAGCTGCTGTGAAATATTGGCTTAATACACAAATGCTCTCAAACAAAGCTTGGGAAACATGCTTAAAATTAGTGCTGGCTAGAGGCCCAGAGGCTTTATAATCCAGTAATCCAGTTGGGAAGGTTGTTTCAGGCATAACGACGCAGTAGATCATCTTCCCCTTGGAACATTCTACCACCACACCTGCCCTTGTCAAGCACCTCTCCTGTGAACCTGTGCTCTGATTGCCTCCCTACTGAAAACACCAACATGGAGCACCCTCAGAGTCAGGGCCACAGGTGGTCAGGAGGTCACCAAAGGCTGGTGTCTGCATGCCTCTTCTCTTCCTTCCCCCCCACAAACCCCTATCACTGCACCACATCTCCTTAGGACCAAAGTCTCTGCCTCCCCAAGTCACAAGCAAAAGGAACCATTTCAGTGGGGTTTGTGGGAAAAAAAAAAATCAAAGAAGAGTCTCTGATCTTCCTTTTGCTTCCAGAGAGCATTTGTACTTTTTACCATGGCCTTCTGAAGACAATATTCCCTGCCTTTTCTGCCTAACTCAGGGAAAGGCCATGAGGGTGGGCAGCTGAGGAAGAAGAGGACATGTAACGACGGGCAGGGCCATCACATGAGCCGGCAGGGTCTCATCAACTCTCTCAGACAAAGGGAGTCTACCTACCTCTAGCCTGATGTTTACAGAAAACAGAAAGACCGAAAACAATTCTATTTGGTGGCCCAATCAAAAGTTAAGATTAAGATAGAAATAATTACATCAAATCCTCTGAAAACAATGAACCCTAGAAGTCACTACAAGGCTGTGGCACGATAGATTTTGAAACCTCTGTGCTCCTGGAGTCTAAATGACTTGGTAGCACTGATTTTGCACACACCAGAGGATCACTGTCTTACACCACATAGGCAGGGCCATAAAACTACTCTACAGAGTTGCTAAATCCTGAATGCCCTATCTGAATTATCTACAGAATACATCAACTACCCAAGCACAAAATAATAAATCTTACTAAGATTTTTCCAGAGGTCAGAATAAGGGGAACACGAATTTAAGAGGAACTTTTTTGCTACTTAGCATTTCTCAAAACTGCTATAAATTATCCAAGCCTCCTATAATTAATAGGCTTGCTTAGAATTTTATGAGTTCTCAACATGGCCTTTTAAGTCCCTATTAGAGAAGAGATAACTTCTGAGAGAAAATAAGTTAATGTAAAAACTTTAAAAGTATGATACCTTAAGGGTGTTTCTTTGTGTTTCCATAGATGCTTGAAGTACAAAAATAGCTAATAAAAAATACTCACCAAAAATGTTTGTTTCCTAGACGTGATAAATATTAATATGGAACAAATTCTGATGATGCTTTTGATGCAAAAAATGGGAAAGATATTTAAATGAGTAGGGTGAATTATAGCAATTCTCATGACGGTTGCCCTACCCTGGTGCCAAGATCTATACTGTATGTTGTTGTTGTTTGTTGTGTTGTTATTGTTGTAGTATTGTTGTTTTGGCACAGTTGTGTAATTTTTGGTATTGGTTTTGGAAATAGTTGCTCTCAAGTCTAGAGACATACAAATGATGGGAAAAATATTTTAAGAAGTAAGTAAAACCACTTCACTCAAATGGCCTATAAAAGCTACCAGTAATTTTTGGCCCATCTAAAATATTTACACAGGAGATACTGGTTACATGGGAAAAAATTTTATCTTTTAATAATATCCAAAAAGTATGTAAAACATTCATATGGAAATTCTTAAGACTCTGATAGGGAAATATGATGAGACTCCCGTGTAAACGATGTTGCTTGAAAATCCAGGGGTGCTATGGATGACAAGAAATGGATAGAATGCTCAGAAAACTCTCCTTAGTGCTACTGTACATTCCAGCTAGTGTTGTATCTTTTTCTGAGGACTTTATGTTTATATTGAATGTCAATATAAACAAAAACAATTTTTCTTTTGGAAACCCAGATGTGAAAAATTTCCTCTAACAAGAGTCCCCAGAAAGGTTAAATTCATTGAATTACAGGTGGTCCCTTTCAACTGCTTCTTCCTTCAGACTGTGACCAAGGCCGTCGTCTGTGTCACGTGACATTCCAGGCGTGGTAAAGGGGAGATGGGTAAATGGGAGTGATCTGTGATTGCAGCTTAAATAAGTACCTGAATGGACAGCTAAGTTAAATCCTCACTCATTGTCCATCAAAGGAGATAAATTTAGAAGCACGCAAATGACCCTGGGAGATGGCTTGCCAACGCAGGGTTTGGCTGGCTCACTTAAGGCTCTGAGCATTCAGGGAACTTTTATAAAATCCAGAGATTTGCTCTTCTGTCCTTTGCCCAGAATTTCATTGCACCTGACATTTCAGTAGATTTAAAAGCCTTGAGGGAGGCCAAATGCTTATTCTAGCTGATATTTACTTCCAAAAAGTCAGAGCTATGTTTATGCTCCCTTATTGCTGCACACTAAATAATAGCCTGGTGAAAAGCAGTGAAATCAGATAGGAAAATATGACACTTAATCAATGTTGTGTCAGGGACCCAGCAGCCCAGCAGCCCAAAGCTGCTGAAACACATCTGCTTTGCTCTGTGACACATGGTGGGTTGGAAGGAGGTGCCAGTTCTCTGGGTTCATCTCCTGGATGAACCACAGAGCTCTGAGGACAGCCGTGACTACTAGAGATGGGTTGTTGGCACTTAGGCCCTGCCACCTGCAGGGAGTTTGTTACTGCAGGCTCTGGAATCAAATGACCTGGGCTTTGGATCCTGGCACCAATACTTGTAATTCTGTGACTCTGGACGAGTTGTTTAAACTCTCTAAGCCTCAATTTGCCTCATTCCTAGGAATATCAGTACTTAACTTGTAGAGTTGTTATGAATGCTAAATGGGAAAATATTTACACAAAATAACACTAAAAATGTTTCATATTGTTTTTAACAGAAATAAATTGAAAAGTTTTATGTAAATTTTCTCTGTTAGGCTTGTAGCAACAATTAAGTAAAGCTGGAGGTGAAAAGGTAGTACTTCCCTCAACTTTAGAGGTCAATGCCCTGGAGATGAACCATACTCATTCACAAGAGTTCACTCAGCCTCACAGAGACAAAACATTTAACATAATGACTTGTAGGTCTGAAATTTTACATTATATTATATATAAAAATATATTCATTTACATGTTAACCACAGGTTGGCATTGGAAAGCACCAGAAAACAAAGAACTTTCAGTGATTTCCATGAGTGGATAAGATGGACCATGACCTTTGTTGGCTCAGACCCTCTTCCTTAGTAATATACCATTCAAGGCCTAAGTCCTTTACCACCCTTACTCTGTAATTGAAAGTGAAGAGCTGCACAGCACATAGATTCCACTTGGTGAGAAAGAATAAAAGTAAGTAGCTTGATAGAAGGAACAGGTTTCTTTCAATGAAAATCACCCTCTTTTTGCACAATACATAGATTTTCTTAGAGTTGACAGTTATAATTTTATAAACTAAAGTTCCACAATGTGGGGTTGGACTAGAGTGATGAGAAAAGACCTCTCTGAGGAGGTGGCATTGAATTTAGAGCTGCATGAACAAAATGGGGAGGCACACTTGGATCTGGGGAGAGAACACTCGAAGTTCAGGAACACACCTGTAAAGTCTGAGGTGGCCTGGTGTATTTGGGGTTGGAAGGAAGCCACAGGCCTGGAGCACCAGTCAAAGGAGACCTCACAGTGACAGTGGCTTGCATGGTCTTACATGACTTCATCCTCTTTCCTCTTGGCCACATCACTTGCTCCTCTGCCCTGCCCCTTCCACATAAGCTGCTCTTATCTCCTTGCAGTTTTTCTAATATTCCAGGCACGCCTCTGCCCTGGGACTGTTCTGTGGGCTCTTCTCTCTGCCTGGAATATTCTTTCCTTGATAGTTGCCTGTCTAACCTCCTCATTCCTTCAAGTCTTTGCTCACATTTTACCTCTCAATAAGACCTACCCTTACGACCCTATTTAAAACTATACCTACTCTCTCTGCCACCAGCTCACCCTCACACTCCCTTTTTCTGCTCTATTTTTTTTCCTTTCCACTTACCTCCCTCCAATAGACTATATGACTTATATATGTATTGCTTATTGCTTCTTCCTCTGACAGTGTGTAAGTTCCATAAGAGCAGATTTTGTTTCAGTCACTGATGTATCTCAAGTGTCCAAGACTGTACCTGGAATGTAGTAGATTCCCAAATATATATTTTTTGAATGGAAGTATTAAGGGGAAAAGGAAGAAAGATTTGTCTCCCTAGCATTATTTTCTTGTCTATAGTGTATACCTTTGTCCTACGACCCTGCATCTGTCTCTAGTCCCTACAGTCTGGTATATATTTTAGAGCCCTATGCCCTGGATATTGGCCTTGAATATAATTGCAACAGATTGTCCTGAGAAAAGACCAAATTCTGCTGTCACAACTTTCAGGGCAGAGACTGTCTCCTTTCTTTTATTGCTCTAGAATTGTAATGCACAGAATGCTACTGGGAAAAGTAGGCCATTGCACAAGGATTGGAAATAGTTTTGATGTTGGTGTTGTGAAGCTGGGATGTTTCAATGTGATAGTATTGATTGTTGAGAGGATTTGAATTTTTTTTATTTAAAGATTTTATTTTGGGATAGCTATTCTTAGCATCCTAGCATAGATCATAGCATCTGTTGAAATTTATAGAAAATCTGAATACGGAAGTTCTGGATTTATAAACACGCCATAGCTGTATTCATTCCATCTTATAGCCTCTTGTGGCTAACTTACAGGATATATATTCTCTAGAGAAACAAGACATTTTATCTGTCCATCACATCAATATTCAGAAGAGTAGATCCTTCATTATTATAATATAAGAGCTTTAACACGAAGATCCCTCTTTATAACATTTTACCCAAAATTTCCTGAGGAGACGGAAAAGAAAATTCTACAATTTTTTTTTATGTGTTTTGGGGTTGGGGCAGAGATTAACATAAAGTACGTTTATAAAAGCTTACTGCTGCATATACATTGATCACGGGAGGGGAAGCTGGAAAACAAATTCCCATGATCCTTAAGAACCAGAATAGGACACAGGCACATGGGCCTCCTTAGTCCTCAAATTGGAAACATCTGTGTTGTCCAAGTTCTCACTTTTTCCCATAATCAAAGGGGCAGCTCCTGAAACAGTGGGGTCTTTTGAAAGAGTACCAGACTTTTTGAAACAATAACACAGGATGTCCTGAATTTCCCTTAAGTATTTTTGACTCTTTGGGCATGGGGCTAATTTACCATCACTGCTGACCCCAACCATTTTGGTTAGAGATTGAAACAATATATCAGTACCCTATTGTGTTTAGAATATTACACTATAAATTATTATTTTGAATACTTATAAAAAAGAAAAAATCTACTAATTAAATAAATGTAAATATTTATGATAATTTCTATGCATATATATGAAATAATATGAAAGTGAAATAAATTGGTTAATGTAGTCCTAAAACTTCTTCCCATTCAGAGTTCAGTCTTCTGAATCAATGTTCTACTTAGTGTGTTGGTGACAAAACACTCTCAAAGAGTTTTCCACTATTGTCTCTGGATTTTCGGCCGGTCCTCTGATACTCATTCTGTAAGTTTTGATTATAGAATCATCTTAACCAGGCTGTCAACTGAAAGTTTTCAGATGACAACTAGGATTCAGGACCTCTGTCAAATAGTCTGTAAATGGTTTGTTGATGATAGCTTTCAGGGACTGCAGTTATTTTTCACCCCACAAGGAATTATAACCAATTTACTCAGGTGCAAGCAATGAAAACTATGTCCCTTGGTTAATAGCAATTGGAAGACATTATCAACTGTAAGATGCATGCTGATTTGAAACATGTTAAAATGTAAAAAAAAAAATGTGTATCTTTGAATGGATGAAATACAGTAATTCTATCACTCCACGCTATACTAACCACTTAAATGGCAAGACGGAAATAAAACATCCTAGAAACAATGCTAATCTCTGTTTCATTGCTTCTAAATAAAAATCAACCTTCCGGGAGATATATACTGAGTTTTAAAATTAGAATAAAACAATAAAAAATTATAATCTGGAGATTTTAAGAATATTAGCCCAAGATTGCCAAATTTCTATTAAGTAACCTAGCTTGGCCATATTCACACAAACGTACACTTCAGTGTATACAAATTCAATACTAATGCTTTGGAATCTGCTTTCTCAAAAATGCAGATCTCAGAAGCACTTGCATTTATTTTCTGAACCATCAGTGTTGATGAAAACCATGTGAAAATGAGGTGTAATAAAAGAACTTACAAATCCTTACCAAATAATGATAGTCTGAGCTCATTAAGCTTCCATTAACTAAATCATCCCCAGCACAGCAAATAATGATGAATTTCAATTGCAGTTCAAATTTCTTAGTATGGCAGGTCCTCCAATAACATAATTCTGTTATAACGTTGATGAGGGAAAAAATTCGATTCCCAGCTGGGGCGACTTACTGTCTGTATGGAGTCTGCACCTTCTCCCCATGTCTGCACAGGTTTTCCCTGGGTTCTCTGGTGTCCTCCCACACCACAAGGCTGTGCACCTTAGGTTCACTGGTGTGTCTTCATGGACCCAGTGTGAGTGAGTGTGGGTGTGTATATGAGTGCACCCTTCGATGGAATGGTGTCCTGGCCAGGGTGTGTTCCTGCCTTGCCCCTGAGCTGCTGGGATAGGCTCTAACCACCTATGACCCTGAACTCAAATAAGTGGTTTGGAAGAAGAAAGAGTGAATACAAATTATTGTCAAAGATAATCATACAAATGCCTGGCAACATATGATACAGTATAAAAGCACTCAGTGAGCCCATCATATTTTTTTCTTTTTTTAATTTTTAATTTTAATTACTATGGGTATATAATAGTTGTCTATATTTATAGGGAACACGTGATGTTTTGATACAGGCATACAATGTGAATTAGTAAAATCAGGGTAATTTGGGTATCCACCACCTCATTTATCATTTCTTTGTGTTAGGAACACTCCAATTCCTCTCTTTTAGTTATTTTAAAGTATACCCTATCTTACTATTGATTACAGTCACTGTGTTGTGCTATCAAACATTGTTCGTTCTATCTATCTAGCTGTATTGTTGCACCCATTAACCATCCCCACTTTATCCACTCCCCTTCTCATTACCCTTCCCAGCCTCTGGTAACCATCCTTCTGCTCTCTGTCTCCATGTGATCCATTATTTTTAATATTTAGCTCCCACATATGAGTGAGAACATGCAAGATTTGTCTTTCTGTGCTTGGCTTGTGTCACTTAATATAATATTCTCCAGTTCCATCCATGTTGTTGCAAATGATAAGATTTCATTCTTTTTTATGTCTATGTAATATTCCATTGTATATATGCACCACAATTTCTTTATCCATTCATCTGTTGATGGACACTTAGGTTGATTCCAAAGCTTGGCTATTGTGAATACTGCTGCAGTAAACATGGGGGTGCAGATATCTTTTCAACATACTGAATTCCCTCCTTTCTGATATATATACTATCTAGCAATGGAATTGCTGGGTCATATGGTCATTCTATTTTTAGCTTTTTAAGGAGCCTCCATACTCTTCTCCATAGAGGCTGGATTAATTTATATCCCCACCAACAGTGTACAAAGGTTCCCCTTTCTCCACATCCTCACCAATATTCGTTATTTTCTTTTTGATAACTGGCATGAGATGATATCGCATTGTAGTTTTGATGTGTTTCTGTGATGACTAATGATGTTGAGCATTTTTTCATATACCTGATGGCCACTTGTATGTCTTCTTTTGAAAAGTGTCTGTTTAGATCCTTTGCCCATTTTTTTAATCAGACTGTTTGATTTTTTTCCTATTGAGTTGTTGGAGTTCCTTATATATTCTAGTTGTTAATCTTTCGTCAGATGACTAGTTTGCAAATATTTTCTCCCATTCTGTGTGTTCTGTCTTTACTTTGTTGATTGTTTCCTTTGCTGTGCAGAACTTTTTAGCTCAGTATGATCCCATTTTTCTTTGGTTGCCTGTGCTTTGAGGGTATTCCTCAAGAAGTCCTTGCCCAGACCAATGTCCTGAAGCATTTCCTCAATGCTTTCTTTTAGTAGTTTCATAGTCTCGGGTCTTAGATTTAAGTCTTTAATCCACTTTGATTTTTGATTTTTGTATAAGGAAAGAGATAAAGAGTCTACTTTCACTCTTCTGTATATGGATATCCAGTTTTCCCAGCACCATTTATTAAAGAGACTGTCCTTTCCCCACTGTATGTTTTTGGCCCCTTTGTTGAAGGTAAGTTCACTATAGTTGTGTGGATTTATTTCTGGGCTCTCTATTCTGTTCCATCAGTCTATATCAGTTTTTATGCCGGTATCATGCTGTTTTGGTTATTATAGCTCTGTAGTATAATTTGAAGTCAGATAATGTGATTCCTCTAGTTTTGTTCTTTTTGGTCAGGATAGCTTTGGCTATTCTGGGTCTTTTGGGTTTCCATGTAAATTTTAGGATTTCTATTTCTGTGAAGAATGTCATTGGTATTTGGATGGGGATGGCATTGAATCTGTAGATTGTTTTGGGTAGTATAGACATTTTAACAATACTGATTCCTCCAATCCATGAGCATGGAATATCTTTCCATTTTTTATGTCCTCTTCAATTTCTTTTAACAGTGTTTTATGGTTTTCATTATAGAGATATTTTCACTTCTTTGATTCAGTTTATTCCTAGGTGTTTTATTTTATTTGTAGCTATTATAAATGGAATTACTTTCTTGGGTTCTTTTTCAGGTTGGTTAGCCTATCATATTTGATCCTGTTTGTTTTTGAACTTTGTGGTAGTAGGAAAGGCTCCTTACAATTTTTACTTTGCAAACATGTACTCCTTGATTTAACCCAATACCTCCATGGCTGCCTTCACACACTGATTTACCAAAACACCTGGGTAAACATTATCTTGTTACTATTAATCTTTCTTAAATGTATGTATAGCTCACATTTATTTCAATGTTTTATATTAGAAGTAATTTAGTCTTTATATAGAAGTTTGGGGATGTTTTTGTGGCCAGAAATATGCAGTGGGAAATTAACTCTTTTTTATATCAATTAGCCTGTAGCAAAATTGGTTTCGTTTTACATTATTTCTCTTAAAGTCACAGTTTCCAAGAACCAATGGACAATGTTAAGTGAGGATTGAATGTACCTTAATAAATTCAAATCCATTTTACAAGTAGGTAGGAATAAATTTCAAGCCAATTAAAAGACATCACATTTTTTCCTAGCATTCTTCAGAAATTTAAGATTGTATTTTGGATGACTAAACTCCAGCCCGTTTTTCTGTAAGGAGATAAATACTAACATTTTGATCACAATTCTTGACCTCAACTGAATTGGCAAATGGTATTTTGGTTTGAGAGACATGTTACCCCAGTGGAAAATTTTCCTTGAGCCCTGTAGTGTTGTACCACTTGCTGTAGTCTTGGAAACAAGTGGAAAATATTTACCAGCCCATAATTTTTAGTAGCCTGTCTTCCTCAAAGGAGTAGGCACATAGTAGATGGAATAAAATCAATATTCCTTTCTGAGTTGTCAGGGACAAAATGTACTGATGTTTGGATGAGCAATAATAATCAAGGATTTCCTCCCTCAAACATGTTGTGAATTATGAACAGAACCAATTATCACACAAAATAGCAGAGCCACGTGGGTTTGGAGGAGTGCTTTGCCAAATACCAATATGAGGCTGGTATTTGTTTTCAAATAATTATAAATACCTTGTATTCCCTTGTTAATCCTCCCACACCCTCTCACTCAATCAAAAATGGTGTTGTTTGTTTATTTTGCTTATTGGCAATGCAGGATAAACCATAGTGAGATGTCGTTAATCAAATCAACTGAGTATTGAAAATGCATAGAAAATGAAAGTCAGGTGGTAGTAATTATCAAGCCTAATAAATCCACAAATACTTTCATATATGGATTGCTTTATAGTTACAGGGCACAATATTAGATTCTGAAAACATTGTGTGGTAGTTTCTTCTTTCCAATGTATAAGAATATTAAAAATCCCTTGTACTATGGAAGCCTAGGGGAAAACCAAGCTAAGCTTGATCATAGACTTTAAAGTTGTGAATTTAAAGATCTTCTTGTCCATTCCTCTTATAGACAAGGAAATTCACCTCCAGGCGGCTGACTGGTGCCCAAGATGATATGGTTGTAGAACTGAAAGCAAATGCAGGTATCTGGGCTCCCAAACTATTGCTCTTGCCCCTTCACCATATATAATATGTGATAGCAAAACCTTAGAGATATATGCATTGTCAAAAATTTCAATTTTCTTTAAGGCCTAACTTTACTCACCTAGAAAAAGTCTAGAAATGAAATGCTGAAGGCATTAGATATCCTTTACCCTAAACACTGAGAATCAGAATGCCTCTGAATCAAATTATTCCTAACAAACAATTGCCATCAATTCAGCATTCTCAGTAGCTCCAAAGCTCATTACTGACATTAATTAGCAATCCTCTGTCTGTTAGCCATTTGTCTATCTTCTTTTGAAAAGTTTTTGGTCATGTCCTTTGCACATCTTTAATAGGGTTGTTTGATTTTTTTCTTGCTGATTTTCCTGAGTTGTATATAGATTCTAGTTATCATCCCTTTATCAGATATATAACGTGAAAATATTTTTTCCAATTCTGTAGACTAATGGCCAAGAAACATATGAAAAAATTCTCAACATCTCTAATCAGGGAAATACAAATCAAAACCACATTGAGATATCACTTAACTCCAGTGAGAATGGCTTTTATCAAAAAGTCCCAAAACAACAAATGTTGGTGATGCGGAAAAATAGGAACACTCATACACTGCTGGTGGGACTGAAAACTAGTACAACCTCTATGGAAAGTAGTATGGAGATACCTCAAAGAACTAAAAGTAGAACTACCATTTGATCCAGCAATCCCACTACTGGGTATTTAGCCAAAGGAAAAAAAGACATTCTATAAAAAAGACATCAGCACTTGAATGTTTATAGCAGCACAATTCACAATTGCAAAGATGGGGAAACAACCCAAGTGCCATCAATACATGAGTGGATTGATAAAATATGGTATATGTATACCATAGAGTACTACTTAGCCATAAAAAAATGGTGAACTATCTGTTGTATTAACCTGGATGGAGCTGGAGCCCATTTTTCTAAGTGAAGCATCACAAGAATGGAAAAACAAACAACACATGTACTCTCCATGAAATTGGTACTAATTGATCAAAACTTATATGGACTATGGAAGTAACATTCACTGGGTGTTGGGCAGGTGGGAAGGGGGAAGAGGGGATGGTAAACTCATACCTAACAGGTGGGGTACACACTGTCTTGGGGATGGGCATGCTTGTAGCTCTGACTTGGGTGGTGCAAAGGCAATTTATGTAACCAAAGCATTGGTACTCCCTTAATATTCTGAAATTTAAAAAACTGCAAAATAGAAAAAAATTAGCAATGCTAAACAATCCTGTTGAGGTAAGCTAAGCACTATTAGCTTTGCAGCACAGATGAGGCATTCAGCTATATATTTTATGTGCTTGTTCTCTGGTGCCCTACCTCTTAAAACCTAGAAATGTTCCCCAAATCTATTGATTTCCAGGACTCTAAGAACAGAATTCCCAAATCTGGTTTTCAGTTTATCCTGATGCCATAGTGTTTGAACACAACTAACTTTAGGCTTGCAATCATGTCAAACCCCTTGCCATGCAAAAAATAAATAAATAAAGCCCTTTTTGCCTGCAAAGCTAGTTAGCCAACAGAGACCAATCCATCCCCTACTATCTGCCATCACTGGGTAGGGACTGGGTACAAACTGAGCCCTGCCTGCTGAAAGATACCCATGGAGCCCTGCCTCCATCACTTGTCAAACTTTTCTTGGCACCAACTTATGGATAGAAGAGATAATAAAATGGAAAATATGTTTTTATGACCTATTGTCTCCAATCTTGACCATAAAACATCCAACCAAGATTTCCCTAACACCTACTGGGTACCTTACCCTCTGCAATGTAGTAGAGCCTTACAGGTGGCCTATAGGCTGGTGGCCTGCCTTCTACCAGAAGTTTACTTAGGATGAGATTAAAAAGCAACAGTAACAACAAAGGCAGCTGGCTCACATTGATGATAAGAGCTCATAATTATTGAGTGTTTACTGTGTCCTAGGGAGTTTAAATAGATTATTTTGTTTTATTTCCACAATCCTATATGGGCACAATTTTATTTTATTTATTTATTTATTTTATTTCAAAATATTAAAGGGGTACAAATGTTTTTGTTACATGGATAGCTTTTATAATGCTTTACTCAAGGCTATAAGTGTGCCCATCACCCAAATAGTGTTCATTGTACCTGTTAGGTAAGTCTCTACCCCTCTATTTCTCCCCCTCTCCCTTTCTTGATTTCCAATGACTTACTTCTCTCTGGCACAACTTTAAAAATGGAGAAACTGAGGTACCGAGAGCTTATGTAAGTGGCAGGGCCAGGATTCAAACCCAAGCCTGTCTGTCACCAAAATTCATGCTCTTATCCACTGCTGCTGTGGTCACAATAAGAAAGACAACAGAAATTAGAAGAGACCTATGCCCCAACCCCGCTTCTAGCTGCCTATACCAAAATCTGACTGGCTCTTTCTTAGCTAAAACCAACTTAGAGATGAACAATAACAGAAGTTAGGTTGAGTCTTGCCACCCTAAATGATACAAATGAGATTAATTCTAGAAACTGCTTAGGCTATAGAAGAGAAATCAGATGAAGGCTGTGATAATATGCCATCGTGAAAGCTAAACAAGATGCCCCTAATGATGTTCGTAAACCTGCCAAATGTTCTAAATGGGACAATGGATCTCTGTCTATTGGCTCCACATTTGTAAGTAAAAGCCAAAGGACTGTTAAACCAATGTCACCTTTTCCTAAGCCTTGAATTACTAAACAAGTTATTGAGTGCATATTGTAGTTTGTACAGTGGTTAAGAGTTCTGGCTTTTAGATTCCAGTTCTGCCCATTGCCATCTGTGTGGCCTGGGGCAACTTAGCCACTCTGAACCTCAGTTTTCTCATCTAGGTATTCAATTCTACATTACAGGATTGCTGTGGGCATTTAATGAAGTGATTTATATACAGTATTTGGCACGGTGCCTGGCACGTAATCTGCATTCAGTAAACGTATCTATTGTTATTAGCCATTGCATGTCCACATACAAAATGTAATAAAGGGATGTAAAAGAACTGTAAGAGGTTATCCTTTCCATCAAGGAACATATAATCTATTTGGTAAGATGAGATCAACAGATAAATCAGTGAGAGAACCACACAAGGCAACCCACAGGGATGTGCTAAGTGGCATCAATGCTGTGGGCCAGAGTTTCTCAAGCCTTAATATGAACCCCCATCCCTTGGGGTGCAGGGGTGGGGATCTTGTTTAAATGCAGTTTCTGATAGAGTGAGTCTGAGGCGGGGCCTGAGACTCTACGTTTCTAACAAGCTCCGATGTGATGCTCCATGTTACTGGTTCACAGATCGCACTTCGCACAGTGGGACTGTCAATGTTCAGAGGTGAAGAGGACTTCTCAGTAAGCGCCGGGGCAGTCAGGGAAGCTCTGCGAGAGGCATAAAACTGAGCTGGGGCTTGAAGGATAAAGGAGACACGGACCTCTCCAAAAAAAGGTGACCTTGTAGGCATGGGAATGACACAGTAGATGGCAGAAGGAGGAAAGGCACATGGGACCATGAGGAAATGTTCATCTGGTTGCCAATCTCTACTCTGGCCCCACTCTTGCAGGGCGTAGAGCAGCAGCACCTTCCGCCTCAGACAATAGCTCTCAATCCTCACCCAGCACCAGAACTACCAGGGCAGCTTAAAAAATATAGACATCTAAGCCCCATCCCCAGAGACTCTTATTAAGCTAGTATGACTTAATTGAACTTTAGGAGTTTGTATTCCAATTATGGAGAACAAAACATCACATGCATACAATAACTGTGCATCTTGAAAATCAGGTGTGCTGCTACCTTCACAATCACCATCAATATCCCAGAATCACTTAACTATGTTGTGAATGAGGGTCAGGCCCCAAAAGTTATAGGGACATTGTGGCAAAGTATATCCTTTGTGTAACCCTTGTCTGCATGGCCTATTAGTGTAGCATAAATAACTACTTAACTTTGGAAAGATTTATTAATGTTTTTCTTATTCCTAATCATCTTTGCCTCTTCAGGTGACGGCTAATTTATTATTTGATATATTCTTTCAGTAAATTTCAGAAATTGGTACTACCCCATTCAATACTAATCTTTTTTCTCCTCAAACATAGGCTTACCACTTTTCCTTTGTTAGTCTGGAAGGACATGAACCCCTTTCTGCAATTTCTTAGAAATATTGGCTGTGGTCCCTGAAGATCTTGGAAAAATCCAGGAATCAGTTCACCAGACCCTGCTAATTTGAATGCTTTAAGTTTTCCAGGTATTCTGTAAGAACTTTGCTCCTTCTTTTAATTTTCCATTTCTTCAAAACCAAATAAGTCCCCAGTCAATAATTCATCTGATCTTTCTGTAGAGGACAAAAATAAAGAAGATATTAAGTGTGTCTATCTTTAAATCACCTTGTATAATTAGGTTTCCCTTCCTCAATGGGAGGGATGAAAATTTTTATTTCATAATTCTCTTCTACTTAATAGTCTAAATTACTCTGTGAGTCTTTGATGTTCCTTACCAAATGGTCTCCTATTTAGCGGGAGCACTCCTAAAATAGCACGATTTCCTTGATTCATGAAAGACATCGAATACCTATATCCTATTACAAGTTTTTGAATAATGTTTCTCCAAAGTCTTTTGGGGTTTCTAATATGAATAATAGGGAAAATATTTTAAAAAGAAAGAGAAAGAAGAGAGGAGAAAAAGGAAGAAAAGGATGGAGGGAGGGAGGAGAAAGAAGGAAAGGAAGAAATAGGAAAAAGAAAATAAAGGAAGGAAAGAAAGATTTTTTAAAAAAACCCTACATTAATTGTTTGGGAGGTAATGATTCAGGGGAATTTAGGGGGAAATATTCCAGAAGAAAAATAAATGTAGGCTGACAAATCATTGGTAAATTCTTGCTGGAGATATTTATTTGCCTTTCTGACTTTAAAAAGCCAGAAGCTATTACTTCAAGTTTTTTCATAAAACATGAATGAGTGCCTAGGATACTGTAATATTAGAAAATGTATTATAGCAGCCACTAAATGAAAAACCCATATTCTAAATGTACAAAAAGCTCTTCTATGAGGAAATATAATGTGGTAGCTCCTGAATCAACATTTCCACAAAAAACATATGGACTTAAATTTGAAGACAGACAGTAACTCATTGTTTCATGTGCACAAAATTTGAGAGGATTTGTAAACCTTTCACACTATTGATTTTTCTCCATTTCTAAGGAGAAAAGTAAGAAGAAAGAGAATTCCTTTAAAAGCAATAGCAGTAGCTAACACTAACAGTGCTTACTACTTGCCAGACATTACACCATTCATGTTTCAGCCCCTTGGACCTTCACAACAGCTTCATGAGACAGGCACAATTTTAATCTCATTTTATGGATAGAGAAAATGAGACTTAGTAGAGACTTGGAGCAACTTGACCAAGATCAAGTATTTAGTTAGTCATGAAACCACAATTTAATGTCAGACAGCCTGACTCCAAAGCCCATAATCTTAACCAATTTGTTAAATATATGGACAACTATAATAAGTCTTATATTCCAAATACCCTTGTGCACGATGGTTATATCTTTCTATTTCTTTCAAGCAGGAAACACAAATAGAAGCCATCAAAGTGAGTCTTCATTTGAAGAAGCACTAATCAATGACAAAGAAAAATTGTTCATAAGAGTTGCACATGAATCACAACAAAACTATTAGTCAAAACAAAAACCTAAGGTCATTATGTTTGAGGTTCACCTTTCCATTAGTTAAAGACTAAACTGTCCTCTAAGACAAACTTAGAATTCCTAGAACTGCCTGACCTTTAATATTCATGTCACAAAACAAGTATACTTTGGTGTCATTATCATATTATTATTGGTATATTTCCGTTATTCATCTTTCTCTGTTCATTAATCAGAAAAACATCCTGTAAACAGCTAAATTTATACAGAAATATAAATAGTATGGCGTTCATTTGTTATTCACCAAAATATCAAGAGATCCATGGGGAAAAAATGATGTTACAAAAACTGTGGCGTGGGGAGCAAGCTTTCATGGTTGCTATCATTTTATCTCAAATAGTTTTTTTCTTACGTAGACCATGAAATTAAGAGCTTGAGAGGAAAGATTCAGTGTTCAAAAGAACAGTGAATTGCTTCATGACATTCAACAATCAGTAACATTTGTGATGAAATAGAAAAAGTAAGAGGTTATCCAATAGTAATAATTTATTGTTTGCTTTGTTGTATATTTTAGTATTTGACACATGCTAAATCATTTACATGGATTACGTCTAGTTTGGGTTCCCCAGAAGCAGAGTCTAAAACAAAGATTCAAGGGCAAGGGGTGGTTAATTTGCAAGGTGCATGGAAAACCAGAAAAGAGGTAGAAAGATGAAACAGGGAAAGGACACTGGCCAATAAAGGGTGCATTATCAAGCCATTTACCCTTGCTACATAAAGTAACTGAGTCAGTTAATAGTCCTTCAGTTGCAGGACCAAAGTAATGGTCTTAAACTCATAACAGAATTCCAACTAATAGCGGTTTAAATAATAAAGGGAATCTAAAAGTTCATGTTACTCAGCAGTCCAGAAGTAGTTCTAGGCTTCCAGCAAGGTTTAATCCAGCAATTAAAATAATACATTTTAAAGATCTGGTTTCTTTCTGTCAATCTGTTGTATCATCTGTAGGGTGAGTTTCATTCTCAGGCTGGTTCTCCTTGTAATAGTGCAATGGCTGCAGTAATCCCACTTTACATCTTCACATACGCTAACCAAGGCCTTAGGGATGAATTGTGTCCCTCCAAAATTCATGTGTTGAAGCTCTAATCCCCTGTACCTCACTCAGAAGGTGACCGTATTTAAAGATAGGACATTTGAAAGGGCGATTAATTAAAGATGAGCCTTTAGGGTAGACTCTAACACAATCTGACTGGTGTCTTTATAAGAACAGAGAAGTTGGGCACACACACAAAAAAAACACCAGGGATAGGGGCACACAGAGGAAAGGCCATGTGAGGACACGGCGAGAAGGTGGCCATCTGCAAGCCAAGGAAAGAGGCCTTAGGAGAAACCAAACCTGCCCACACCTAGGTCTTGGATTTCTAGCCTCCAGAAATGTAAGATAAATTTCTTTTGTTTAAGCTACCCAGTCTATGGTATTTTGTTATGTTTGCTCTAGCAAACTAATACACAAGGCAAGAGAGAGCCTTTTCTGGTAACTGCTGCAAAAGGGAGGAAGTGTCCATTCTCAAGAATAATAGCAACTGTCTCCATCATGTTACATTGGTTTTGATTAGTTAACAAGAAGATGGAGCAGATTCATCTGATTTGCTAATCAAGGCCTGCTTCTAGAGAAGGGCAAGACAATTTCACCCAAACCATTGTATAAGAATGGTTTTCCCTGGGTGGGTTCTCAAGTGAAAGTTGTACTGACTACAGTTCTGGAAAGAGGAGACATAGATACTGAGCATCAAGGCTTAACTTCCCCAGAGCCATACAAGTCAGCAGCAATTTTTCAACCCAAGTTTGCTGGACTCCACCTTCAAGGGTTTTCCACACCTTACACTGCCTCTCTAGTCTAGAGAAGCATTCTCTACTTTCTTCCCCCAGCTTACGGAAGAGATCTCCAGGAGTAACTGGCCTTCAAAGGAGACAGACTTGTGAACCGAGAAAGAACTGTGTTCTCTAGCAGCATGCAAAATATTTAAAAATTTTTAAAAATCCATATGAAATAAGTGACCTCACCCATAGATCACAATTAAGTTTGCCCCCATACACAGTCCCATTGTGCCACAGCTGCTTCTAGATTGCAAGGTGTGTATTAGTCAATCTGTTCATCTCTAATGAATAGAAGTTTTCTTACCACTGCTCACAGAATTTTGAAACACAGCTTTGGTTTGCTCGGTTGGTTTTCAATAACACCAATTTGTCTTGGAACACAGCTATTAACTGTCCATCAAGCAGATCTCAGTAATGGGCCTTTTTCCCAGTTTCCCTGCAACCTCTAATTTTCCCTCAGATCTTTATGAGACAAGCTATGGATCATTTTGCTGGTGTGGGGGTAGCGAGGAGGCAGTCATTGAGGAAATGCTAGCATACTGGAAATGCCCAGCCTATACTCCCGCAATGGCTCTAACAAAGTCCTTTGCTTTTTCTAATGAAGAGCATAAACACTTTGGAGGAAAAGCCTTTTGTTGTTGTGCAAGATAGGTTTTTACCCTTGCACCATAATACTTTTGACATACAAAACAGCATAAACCAGTGGCAAAAGATCTAGCACAGGAATCTGGAAGCATGATTCTAACCTGGTTCCATACTAAGCAGCTGGACTCAGGTTCTTTGTGGTAAAATGAGAGTCCTTTCTGGCTTTGGGTCTATCAAATAAATGTTTATAGAGTCTCTGTTTCACGTCAAGCACCGTGGGAGGCATCCAGACTGAGGAAAAGCAGGTAGCACTGACCTGGAAGAGTGTGCAGTCTCACAGGAGCAGGTGAGTAAGCAGACCCTTGTGATCGGGGGGCATAGTGCTACCATGTAGTTTAGCTCACAGCAGTAGGTGATAATTATCATATACTATTAAAAGTTATATTAATATCTAAATAAAACATCATGTATGCTATTAATATCCTTATTTTAATTATAGGTAATGATAGTATAGATTTCCAAGTTTGTAGAGACCTCTGGTTAACCACAAGTATCTATTATTTTAGTACTGTACAAAATCAAACTTTCTAAAGACAATTAAAATGTTGGAAAATATAATCAAAATTTATCAACATAGAATGCTTGTCAAATATAATTCAATATACCAAAATAAAATAGAATAGTTAAAATTTTTTTTAAAACTAGATAATGTATCAGATGTTATACTTTTAAACCATACCCAGGGAGTGTAAGTGGAAACTTTTCTACAGCTTCATATAATTTCCAGATTGGGTTCTTCTAGAACTGTATCACAAAAGATACCAGTTTTCTCAATTATAAAATTAATGTCATAATTCATTTTCATTGAAATCCTATGTTTTGCGGAACATTTACCTAAAGGTAAATAATAAATTTTTCAGTTTTATTTTGCAGTATTTTCTTTTGGTTACTATCAGCTTTTGAAATTTAGATGCATGCCTCCATCCTATCCCTCTCAAAAAATTCACAATCTATGATAAATATTTTGGCCAAAAAAAATGAGTTAAGTCTCCTGTCTTTCTAGAACCTAGGCTTTTGCTATTTTTTTTTTTTTTTTAATAGTCCAACCTCTGGCACAAGCCTCTTTATCAGTTACTTGTGATATGGCTTCTTATCCCAAGTTAATTCCTTTTTTGAACTTAATGTTCTGTCAGGTGGAAAAAGAAAAAGAATTGCTTTAAAACAGTTTGATGCATTTTTAGTTATTCACTTTAGACATCTGGTGTCAAATCTATCTTCTAGCTAAAAAAAAAAATTAATAACCATATTCCACCAAAATCTTCAAACACAAATTAGCCACATTTCACATTTTTTAACCATATGTATCTTAGTTACTTGTTTGGAAGGCATCTTTCCAAAAAGACAGGTTTTAGTATCATACGTTTGAGTTACTCCAAGTTACCTTTTTCTTTTCAGACAATAAAATATTTTATCTGTAAACCAGTATAAGTTAAAAACAGAGTGGTTAAATTTCAGCATCTACTCAACATCTCTTGCTAAATTAAGATTCTTTGTTTCAAACAGCAATAATTCTTTTACTTCTAGGCTTTTCGTAATCTAAGTTTACTGTGAAAAAAGAGAATGACTCCATTTTGGTCTTTTTCCCATTGCTCAAATGTTAAGGATTGGAAAGTGGAGGAGTTAATTTCAGTAAATACACTTCTGGGAAGAAATCGTCAGTCCATACACTGCAGGTAGGCAGCCACCACGGGCCATTATTTCTAGGAGAGCGCTGCTCAGGGCTTGAAGGCTGGAATGATTAAGCTCTGGGAGTTTTTAATCTGTTACTGAGGCAATCTGATCAATGATTCAGAGGAGAGAAATCTGGTGCTCATGGGACCTTGGTATGGAGGTAATTTTAAGTATAGAAGCAAAATATGGAATTTTCTGAGGTTCGTTTGATCACTCACTTTAGCCCAGTTGCCAGGGTTTTTGGTGTCTGTTTGCTTTTACCATAGTTACATTTTCATGAGTGTGGTCCTATGGAGAGACTGGGGCATGTATCTTTTCTAAAGTGTGACAATTTGGGCTTTAGCTCTTGGGAAACTTTTTTGAATGCATGAGTTTTCTTTTCTCCATCATGGTCCTTAGGAATGTTTTACAGTCTCTCCTGAATGTCTGTTAATCCTCATAACAACTTTCCAGGTAGTGCTGTTTGTATTCTTATTTTACAGATGAGGATACTGAGACACATGGTGTTAACTTTTCCATAGCCTCGCCATGGTTTCCAAATACGGGCTGTCAAACTCCAGACTCTGTGCCTTAAAAACAAAGGGTAATTCTACACACAAAGTGGAAAAACCATTCTCTCCACTTTGTTCCTAGTATACTCAGGATATCAACCCTGCTCCCAGTGTGTCATAGGATATCCAAGGCAGAAAAATGGAGGTTTCTTCTCTGGAAAACCTGGAGGGTCCTACTTAAAAGGGCAAATTGACTGATGAATAATCATGTAATCAGTGCACAGAAACGCAAGTCAGGTTTGTAGGCTACACCCTCAAATATGAACAGATCACCAATGTTTGAGAGCATATACAAATGTGAAAGAGAAATGTTAATATTCTAAGTTGAAGAAAACTTCAAAAGTACAATTAATATTCTCAGTGATAACAGAAGACATTTCATCCATAAAGCAAAAACAGTGAGCTATGCAAAGGGAACTATCATACCAAACAATACAAAAAATATATACAATCCAATAGAAGAGAAAGCAAAGACTATAAATCAGCAAATCAAAAAAAGAAAAATATAAATGGTTAATGTCACTATCAGTGAGGGAAATGAGAATTAAAACCACTTTGCAATACAACTTCACAATCATTAAGTTGGAGAAAATTTAAAAGTCTGACAACGTTAAGTATTGGCACAGATGTAGGGTAAGAAAAGTTCTGATAGCTGGAGGGTAAACTTTTAAAGCATCTTTTGAAATCAATGCCAAGTTGGAGGTGAGCACATCCTGTGACTTGCAATAATTCTCTTAAATATGAACACCAGAACATAATAGAACTAGAGTGACAAGATTCTGGAAGGCCAGCTGGGTATGGGTGACTTAAATTGAGTTAAATCTTTAGCCAACATAACAGGAATCCAATAGATAATGTCTAAAATTTAAAAATCAAAAAATTAAAAATGTAAAAAACTTTATATATAAATTTAGAGGAAAATAAAAAATAATTAGCTGAAAGCATTGCAAATGTTTCCCCTTGACAGTGGAGCTGGTGGGCTGGGGAGAGGTGAAGCAAGGAACTGCTGACTTCTGCATTATAAGCCTATTAGCACTGTGTGATTATTTTATTCAGCAACTTGCAGGTATCACTTGTATACAAATTAAGTTAAATTTAATTAAGACTAATTAAAACAAAAGTGTATATTAAAAAATTTTTATATCTAACTTAAAGGTGTTTACAAAAAACCTAAAGCACATTCATAGACCACATTGAGGACCCTGGGCTCCAGGTAAAGGAGAAAGTAAACAGAGATGTCTGAGGAGGCTGGAGGGGTGGCACCAGAACTCAGACAGGCTTGTGTTTGACAGACAACAGGCACAACTTCAATGGCAACAAATGAAAAGGGAGAAGGGTGGCTATGGCTGCAGCTTAGATGGCAGGCGTGCAGGGCATCCCCATCCGCAGGCAATGTCAGGGGGTGAAAGTGAGGGATGAGGGCATTGAGGTCTTGAGAAGGTACCAAACAAAACCTTAAAATTAGAATTCTCCTCTCTCTTCGGAAACTGGCTTTGTATTGACTGCCCTTTGTTATGTATTATGACCAGTGGCCACAATACAGAGCAGGGTGAGGTGGGGAGTGGGGCGTTAGCCCCCTCACTGTAATCTCTCTCCAGAGTCATCCCAAACACTCAAATAACCATCTGCAAATAATCCTTTAAAATCTACATTGTCTGCAGTCTACACCCTCAAGACGAGTCCTCTATACCTCCTTTCAAAAAGACTGTTGCTCTAAGCCCATCCTATTTAGAAATTTGGGGGATTCCATTGATTATTATAATCAGAGATCAGATAGAGATGATCAGAAAAGGAATCTGATCTTTCTGGGCATTGAAAAGAATGCAAATTCCAGCTCATGCACAGTGGCCACTCTCTCTCAGGTTCTCCTCTACGCTCCTCACTCAGTCAGGACCCTCCTTTCAACAAAACAAAGATTTCAACTGTGAGAAGGGCTAGACCTTTGTTACTTGTCCACATTAGCCACAGGAAATGGCCCCAGAACATGCCCCTAGCACGCACTGATAAAGGCCTCCTTCACAGAACAAGGACAGGTTACAATCAGTCATGGAGCCCCTGTGTAGGTCAATCCATCAAAGAGAGACGGGCCCGGAGACACTGTGTCCCCTAGGGAAAGAAAAAAAAAAAGAAAACCCTGGCCCCTCCTTAATTAAAAGCTCTTCACCCTCCCAGAGGACAGGAAGTTGAGTTCAGTGTGTTACAAAACTTCATGACACTTTTTGAATTGGATAGGAAAATAGCTTTGTCACTGACCTTTGTTATAATTCTCAGTTGAAATGTTAGATGAATTTAACTTCAACTAAATGGGTTAGAAAAGAAATGTGGGAATGAGGGACTCTCTATGTGAGGTCGTGCCATACTGAGGGTAGAAACCAATACTTTTCAGAAATCTTTGTATCCGACTGTGACTTGCATGGTGCCCAGTAAGGAATCTCATTAATGACAACCATCCAGGGAGGCAACTTTCCTTCCTCAGTAGCCAAAAGGAAAGGCCAAAAGGTTCTGCAAGTTAGACTTGCCAGCGGAACTGGTTGGTGACGAGAGTCAGAGGAGGTGTACTTTTTGAAAATCACTGCCACGGCTGGTGGAAATTCTTAAACAGAATAAAAACAGCCCGTGAAAACATTTGAACATTAGGAAGCCAAAGCAATCTGTCTACTGATTTTAGTTTCCAAAGGCGAACATCCAATTATAGTTCTTGTGTTTTTATTTCACAGCTCTTCATCTTTCTGTTCTTATTGTTGGGCCTTTTAAAGAAATGATGAACTTTAATCAGCAAAATAAAAGATGAACGATTTTGAGGTCTTACGAAATAGTTTGAAACATAGATGGCTAAGTGGAATTTCAAAGGCAGCGAGGGAAAGAATATAAGGTCAGGTGAATATAAATCTTTCCCAACACATTCAAACTATAAATATATATTAAGCTTCTAGCAAGTTCCATGCACTGTATTAGGCACTAGGCATAGTGTAGTTTCTGGTCACTATGATAAACACTGAATCTATACTAGAAAATTGACCAGAAGACCTACAGTGGAGATTTTTTTTTTTTGCACTTGAATATTATTTATTTATTTATTTATTTATTTATTTATTTATTTTTATTTCAGCATATCATGGGGGTACAAAAGTTTAGGCTATGTATATTACCCATTCCTAGCCCCCCGCCCCCGAGTCGGAGCTTTACAGTGGAGATATTAAACAAATATTTATATTTCTGCCATGTCTTTCTTTTCCGTTGCTGTAAAACTCTGCCCATACAGAGTAAGTAGCTCGGTGCTGTAACAGCAGAGACAGTAACAGGACTCATGGACATGGATGAGCTCTTATAGCAATGGAAAAAAATTCTTTTGATCTTAATCTCAATATCTCGTCTAGTAAACTCCAAACTGTGATATTTAACTCTCTTAAATCAAACTGGCTTTCAAAGTGTTTTCCAGGCAACATTCACAGATCCCCTGTTTTCTGATGAGTGTCTACTATGACTATCTTTTAGCACTCTCCTTTGATTACAAGACTGAACCCAGAAAAGTGGTGCAGGAAATGAGACCTGACTTGGGGACCCCAGGTGCTACTTGTGACTCTTGCTGATTTTCTTCTCCTCCTCAGTCTCCTGATGAAATCCAGTCCCCTCCCTACTTCACCTCTTTTCAAGAGCTTTCCCTCCTTACTAAGGAGTGGCTGAGAACTGGTCTGGCAGCAGCCACTAGAGTCTGGTCTTGGTGGGGTTCCTGGGGGTACCCAAGGTACAGGAAAAGAGCTGGAGTTTGGAGTTACACATGCTCGTCTTGTATTTTTGCTCTATTTTTTACTGCCTGTGTAACTCTGGTTGAGTCAAACGACCTCACTGAGCCTCAATGTCTTTGTCCATAAAAGGCAGATAACCAAGCCTGTCTCATAGAATTGCTAAGAAGAGAGTTAATGCATGTAAAGCACCTGTCACATAGTCAGTGCTCAGATAGTTTCATTCCCTTTTAGTTCCCACTTCTTTCTCCTGATGCCAGGAGCTTCTCTAGGGATCAGGAGCCCTTTCCACCACAAATCAGATTCATCCCACAGCCTGCACCTTCTATGTTCTCCTTTCACTCCCTCTCTTCTTCTTTCTAGAGCCTGGGTCAGTCTCTTCCAGATGCTAATAATCTTTTTTTCTTTAATGTATATAACAGCTTTACTGAGATATGAGTCATATACCATGCAATTCAACCATTTAACATGTACCAGTCAATGATTTTTTAGTATATTCAAATATATGTGCAACCATCACTAGAGTCAATTTTAGGATATTTTCATCACCCCAAAAGAAATGTTTTAGCAGTCACTCCCCATTTCCCCTCAAGCCCCCTCATCCTAGGCAATCACTAGTCTACTTTCTGTCTCTGTAGCTTTCCCTATTGTGGACATTTCATGAATGGAATTATGCAATGTGTGATCTTTTCCAATTGACTTCTTTCATTTAACATAATTTTTCAAGGTTCATCCAAGTTGTGGCATGTATCAGTACTTCATTATGTTTTATCATCAAATAATATTCTGTTATATGGATATAGTACATTTTGTTTATCCATTCAACAGTTGATGGACATTTGGGTTTTTTCTACTTTGACCTACTATGAATAATGCTACCCAAACATTTATGTATAAGATTTTGTGTGGGCATATGTGTTCGTTTCTCTTGGGCACAGTGGAATACCTGGGTCATGTGAAAAAACTCTGTGTTGACTCTTTTGAGGAATAGTTAGATTGTTTTTCAAAACAACTGCACCATTTTACTTTTCCATCAGCAAAGTATGAGAGTTCAACTTTCTCCACAGTTTTCCCAAGTCTTATTGCTATCCATCTTTTTTATTATAACCATCCCAATGAATGAGAAGTGGCATCTTATGGTGGCTTTGATTTGCACTTCTCTATTGAGAATGATGTTGAGTATCTTTTTGTAGGCTGATTGGCCATTTGTATATCTTCTTTGAATACATGTCTATTTAGATCCTTTGTCCATTTTTAAAATTATATTACTTGTCTTTTTATTATTGAGTTGTAAGAGTTCTTTAGATAATCTAGATGCAAGTCCCTTATCGGATATACGAATTCTAAATATGTTCTTCTTTCTGTAGGCTCTTTTCACTTTCTTGATGGTATCTTTTGAAGCACCAAAGTTTTAATTTTGATGGAGTCAAATTTATCTCTTCTTCTTTTGTCACTTGTACTTTTGGTGTCATATTTCAGAAGCCTTGCCTAACCAAAGGTCATGAAGATTTACTCTGACTTTTTCTTTAAAAGCTTTACAGTTTTAATTCTTACGTTTAGGCCCATGATTCATTTTTGAGTTAATTTCTGTGTATGGTATAAAGAAGAGGTCCACCTTCATTCTTGTGCATGGAGATATCCAGTTATCCTTATATGTTTTGACAAGACAATTTTTCCGCATTGAATTTCCTTGACATCCTTGTCAAAAATCAATTGATCATATATCTAAGGATTTATTTCTTTTACTCTCAATGTTCTATTGATCTATATGTCTATCCTTATGCCAGTACCACACCGTCTTGATTATCATAGCTCTGTAGTAAGTTTTAAAATCATAAAGTGTGAATCTTCCAACTTCATTCTTCCTTTTCAGGATTATTTTGGCTATTCTGGATTCCTTACATTTCCATGTAATTTTTTTAATGGCAGCTGGTATTTCTGATAAAAATCATGTTGAATAGTTAGATCAATTTGGGACATATTGCCATCTGAACAACATTAAGCCTTTCAATCTATAAACACAGGATGTCTATTTCCATTTATTGGATCTTCTTTCATTATTTTCAGCAATATTTTGTCATTTGAAAGTGTGGATTTGGCACTTCATTTGTTAAATTTATTCCTAAGTCTTATATTCTTTTCAGTGCTACTATAAACAAATTTGTTTTCTTAATTTCATTTTTTGGATCGTTAGTTGCTACTGTATTTATTTTTACATATTGGTTTTCTACCATGAAATTTTGTGTGACCCATTTATTAGCACTAATTGTTTTCCAGTGGGGTTTTTTGAGATTTTCTGTGTATAAGATCATGCCATCTGCAAATACAAATAGTTTTACTCCTTCCTTTTCAATCTGGATGTTTTTATGACTTTTTATTGTCAACTGTCCCAGCTAGTCTCCAGTACCATGTTGAATAGAAGTGGCAAGAGTGGACATCCTTCTATTATTCCTGACCCTAGGGAAAAGCATTCAGTCTTTCACCATTAAGTACAGTGCTAGGTGTGAATTGTTCATAGATGTTCTTTATTATATTGAAGAAGTTCACTTCTATTCCTACTTTGTTCAGTGTTTTTATCATGAATGATGTTGAGCTTTTTTAATGCTTGTTCTGTATTTATTGAGATTATACTGTGGGTTTCGCTGTCTATGCTATTGACACAGTATATTACATTGATCATCAGATGTTAACCTAACCTTGTATTCTTGGGATAAATCACACTTCAACAAGGTACAGAATTCTTTTAGTTGCTAGATTGAGTTTGCTAGTATTTCATTTAGGATTTTTGTGTTTATAATCATGGAAAATATTGGTCCGTAGATTGTGATGTTTTTGTCTATATGACACAGACATGACATGGAAAATGTTCCCTCCTCTTCCATTTCTTAGAGGAGTTTGGGAAGAATTGACGTTGATTATTGTTTAAGTATTTGGTAGAATGCAACAGCAAAGCCATAAAATCTAAGCTTTTCTTTGTGGGAAGTTTTTTGATTGCTGACTCAATCTCTTTACTTATGTTAGTTCCTAGGGCTACCATAACAAAGTATGGTGGCTTAACCAACAAATTGAATGGCTTAAAACAATAGAAATAGGCAAGGCATTGCGGTTCATGCTTGTAATCCCAGCACTTTGGGAGGCCAAGGCAGGAAGATCACTTGTGGCTGGGAGTTTGAGACCAGCCTGGACAATATAGTGAGACCCTATCTCTACAAAAAAACTAAAAATAGTGGGGTGTGGTGGTGTGCATCTGTTGTCCTAGCTACTCAGAAAGCTGAGGCAGGAGGATAACTATGCTTTATGTTTGAGTCCAGGAGTTCCAGGCTACAGTAAGCTATGACTACACCACTGCACTCCAGCCTGGATGACAGGGAAAGACCCTGTCTCTTAAAAAACAAACAAACAAACAAACAAACCACAGAAATTTATTGACTCACTCTATTTTATGTCTATTAATGTCTAAGGAACATTTTATAATTACAACAAGGATAATCCATCAAGAATATATAAAAATTGTAAACATATATGCATCTAACAATAGAGGTCCAAACTATACAAAACAAGAATTAATAGAATAAAAGGAGAAGTAGACCATTCAACAATATTAGTTGGATATTTCAATATCTCACTTTCAATAATAGACCAGTGAGGAAATAAAAGACGTGAGCAACACTATAAACCAAGTAGATCTAACAGATAGCTATAGAACACACCACCCAACAATGGCTGATACATATTCTTTTTGAGTCCATATTAAATATTCCTTGTGATAGACCATAAAACAAAAATAGACAAATGTAAAAAAAGTTAAAATCATATAAAATATGCTCTCTGAACCACAAAGGTCAGAAATTAGAAATTAATAACAGAAATTTGGGATATTCACAAAAAGTGGAAATTGAAAAACATATACCTAAATAACCAATGGTGAAAGGAAAAGCCAACAAGTAAATTAAAAAATACTTTGAGATGAGCGAGAATAAAACCACAACATACCAAAACCTATGAGATACAGTTAAAGCAGTGCTAGAGGAAAATTTATTGCTATAAATTCCTTTATAAGAAAAGAAAAATGATCTAAAATCAATAACCTAATCTTTCACTTTAAACCACTGAAGAGGTGGGGCAAGGGCAATATACATGACCTAAACATTCGTACCCCCATAATATGCTGAAATAAAAAAAATTAAAATAAATAAATAATCTACTGAAGAAAGAAAGGCAAACTAACCTAAAGAAAGCACAATAAAATAAAAATAAAGAGCAGAGTGAAAATTAATGAAATCAAAAATAAAAAAATAATCAACAAAACGAAAAATTAGTTCTTTGAAAAGATCAACAAAATTGAGAAACATTTAACTAGACTGACCCAGGGAAAAAAGAGAGAAGACTTAAATTAATAGCATCAAGTATGAAAGAGGAAGCATTACCACTGACTTTACAGAAATAAACATATAAAGAAATTTCCAAACATCGATCTAATTAGAATTATGTTTATGCTATTCAACAGAATCCTAAATCATAATATTAGAATGTACCTTTTCATTAACATAAAGAAAAGAATGGAATTTAAATTTTATGACTTTTGGATGACTACATACTTTTTCTGGTAACTTCTCAGATATAGTATCAACATATTAAACATGAGTAAAAGACGTAAGAAGCTTAAAAAAGACAAGGATGAAACCTAACTTCTAGTTAGCATCGGCTATGTTTCTTGTGCCAGATGGCTTGTGTTATTGTAGACAATCCTAAGAGATCCTTGTAAGACAGAAAAATCCCCACTTTAACAGAAGAGGAAATTGATATTCAAAGAATTTAAGAACTATACTCAAGGTCAGTAGTAGTCAATGATTTTTTTTTTCCACTATCACATTAGCTGTAACACTCAAGATAATCTTTTATTATAACGCTTCCTTCTATGGTAAATCCTTAATACATTACAGCTGGCATTTGTAAAATGAATTGAGATTCTTAAGATAAAGATGCTAAAATTCAAATTTTTCTTTATGTCTTGAAATTTAAGTTACAAGAAATAAGAAATTCTTTATAAGAAACCTAAAATTTAAAATTGAATTTTGTTCTCGTTAATTTCACAGCAGACAGCAATGACAGAAAAATACATTAACATGTGAAGCTGTCTTTGATCAGATATTTTGCATGTTTTCTTATATTTCTGGGATTTGTTCAAGGGTCAGATGCTCAATTTTTAGAGTAATGGCCACAGGAATCTTATTTAATTAATTATAAATGATAGAACAACATATTCTAGAGCAAATATTTTCTGAAGTGTACAAAATCAAATGGACAGAATAACGATTAGAATAAGGCTGTATTTAATGTGCTACAGATTAAGAGTATATAAGGTTCTAATCTTACCTTATAATTTCAATTTTATTATTACTCAAAAAAATTCAAGAGTGGAAAAATATCTTTTTCAAGGTGAGAGAATTCCAGAAACCATCTTTAAAGAAGCTGAGGGTAAACTCTGAGACATCGTACAATACTTTTTACAATTAACTTAGAAAATTTGCTTTGCAGCCCTCATTTTCCTGGTGTTCATTTCCCTCTTGTAAATGTGAGCAATATGAGACCAGGGTTTTCTTGTTTGGAAATTCAAAAATTGGAATTCATTTCCTGAGGAATTACAACTTTGGCTTTAATTGCTCGAAGGACTTTTTCATCTACTTCATTGTTTTAATATTTTGGCCTGTGGTTAATGCCTTTATTCTTCATGTAGATTTTTAATGTATCAATTTCTGGAAATGCTAAGCTCGAGAAAATCTGTTGCCAGAACTTCTGAGACCGACTAATCTCTTTGTTTCAGATTTAATACAGCTTGGCAAGATCTGAAGCTTATTTTTTTACTATAAACCCTCTAAACTTTGATATTGCATACACTAATCTAAGGCACTCCGTTTGAGTAGTTAGGTATGTTAACATAGTATGTTTACACTGAGTAAATCAGAAACCAAAATGTTAATTAAATATGACATAATTGAAGATTTACGGCTGGTTGTTATTTATCTTAAATATCCATAATTAGAAATGAAATAAAAATCCTGCGCAGGACCTTCATAACAATTATCAAGAAAACTTAGTAATCAAATATTCCCACATCCTGCCATAGCAAAGCTTGTACAAAGATTTAAAGGCCATAAAATAAAAAGGACAGGCTGACATGTAGAGGCAATAAAGATAATAAAAATAATCAAAGTTAAAAATCAAATCAAGAGCCCTTTGGCCTCAGAGACTTCGGAAGGAAAGTCCTCTGGTGACCCAACTATGTCAGAGCCTGTGGTAGGATCACGTGGTTGATCTCCAAGTATCCACAATAGCACATATTTACCATCTTACACTGCCTTAAGCTCAACGGAGAGTCCTGGATTTGAAGCACTGCAAATCTCACAATTTCAGAAGGGGTTTCACACTACCTGGTAAAATAGGCACTAAGCAAATACTGAACGTGTCAGTGGATCACATTTTAAATTTCTATGGGAAATTCTAAGAACACATCTCAAAATGTGCCTACATTTTCAAGCATCTGTCTTATCATGATGGCTCAGTTTCAAGAGATACTAATTTTACTGGAAAAAACTCTGTCCATGTGTTCATCAGGACTCATTATGTTGCAAGTAAAAGAGAATGACAGAAAACATGGGAGAGGAGGATTCCTGCCCCCTCAATCAGCAAAGGAAAGTCCAGGACTCAGCTGCAATTGGATTGTCACATGCTTGTTCCTGTGCCAAGCACAGTGGCAAGGAAAGTGCCACATGTTTTAGCCAATCAGGGCCAAGTGCTGAAGCTACAGCGGTAACAGTCCCACCCAAATGAGGGATAAGAATGAGGGAGGCCAGTTCTCAAATGGAAACTTCAGTGCTAATAAAAAGGAGACCAAGCTGGAAATGAGTAGGCAGCAAAAAAAGTGTTTCACTGATTAAGAAAACATTTATCTCTTAAATTTCTTCTTCTTCTACATAGTTATAGTCTAAACAACGCTTACGATGCCTGGGCTTTTTAGAAGTACCTTTGCTTGCCTGAAACTGCTGGGTTAAAAACTAAGAGTCGTCATTAGAGATTTCGGGTTGGAATCGAAATTGAGATGCATGCTATGTGAATACAAAATCCACATCTCAAAAATTATTTAATACTAGTAGTCTCAGTAACTCACCCAGCAATAATCACTAGGCCTAAACCCACGCACATTTGTACAAATAAAGTTGATAAACTTTTCTAGATCTATTACTAGAATTTTACCTTTTACTAATTAATAGGCTATATTTCACCAGCGTTGTGAACAGACTCATCACATGGCTCAGCACTGACAGAACTCCTGGATTCCAGCAAGTTCCAGGACCTCTGACTACTCTGGGAGATTCATGAAGAGATCTTTTCTACAGCAGTGATTCAGACTTGATCTTAAAAAGACATACTGGTGGTTAAGGGTACTACAATCTGCTTCATCTGGAAAAGTTTGCCAAGGAAATGTGTGGATTCTCCTTCTCTAAGATTCTAAAATTAAGCTGGCGTGACTAAGCAGATTTTACCAGTCTGTACCCAGTGAAGAGGAAACAGAGGACCTGAGGACGGGATTTTCTTCCTATTTTTATTTTGATGGCGAGGATGTCTCCAGGCATTCCACTCTTCAGAAGAACCCATCCACAGTCTTGGATCAACACACAATAAAAAACTGAATCTAAGGAACAAGGAGGTGGTAGTACCTACCTTAGACCTCACTTAAAAAAACCACTGCTCTCTGTCATCCCATCTACATAATAAACGTGAAGACACAGAGATTACTTCTACCTGTCAGAATGCACATTTTCTCCCGAGAGTTTCGCAACAAATTCTTTAAATACTAGCTTAATTTACTCTTGTACATCTTCTGCAGTCGGTAGAGATCATATTATAGATCCCTGGAAGAAGATTAGAGGAATGTGACATAGCAATGCTGTCATCAATTTCAAGCTAGTTGTTCCACTAAATAAACACATTCTAATAGAAAGAACTAACCTCCCTCTGGTTAAATTGTGGGCCAAAATCTCATTTACGTGATCAGGATACTTGCCTAGGTCTGTATCTAAATCCTCAGAAATAAAACTTAACCGTGTTTGGTCAAGTTTGAATATCAAAGGATCTAAGTACCATCATGCAGCTGTATAAATATGCAATGACATCTTAAAACATCAACACTGCGCAATCTGAGATGACGTAAAAGACGAATAAAGGAGGAATTTCAGGCCTTAATAATCTGCCAATTTTCTAGGCATAGCATTCTCTGTAATTTGAATTTTCAAGATTTCCCCACCAAATAACTTCAAATATATAAGAAAATTCTATATAGGTATATATGCACGTATCTATAAATAAATCACCTTTCTCATGGTTTCATAGAGAAGGAATTCCATTATCAGCTTTTCTTAGGCTAAATTATTAATAATTCTCCATTTCACTTCTACTTCTCAAAGACCAGCACATGCGTAGTGGATACTGGAAAGAACCCCGAAGGAGCAGCCATCAGGATTTCATCAGGATTCTGAGTTCTATGTTCCAGCACTGCACCAGCCAGCTCACTTTCTGTCCCTGTTGTCACCAATAAACTGAGGGGATTCAATCAGCACCCCTAGTTATTCGTCCTTGGGTTACAAAGCTCATCCCCTGCCTCTGGCTGCAGGGACGGTCATTAATCTACCTCCATTCTGTTACCAAAATACCTTGAAACTCTACATGTTTGGCTGTAGATTTTATGGAGGGGACACAACACATGAAAACTTTATAAAAATTCACTCTACACATTTCTCCCTTTCCCCCAAATTTCTCCCCACATCGCAGCGGCTCCATCCCCCGTAGTTCTCCATGTAGCTCGCTCACCAGCAGGAGGCGCTCTCACTAGGTTCTTCCACTTTCTGCCCTACAGGTGGCTTGGCCCCTTTGGATCTCTTTCTACCAGTAAAGCTGCTCTGACTCAAAGTTTCTGCTCTCAGGGTTAGTACAGTGTGACAAGACTTGCTAACAAAATAAAGCAATAATCTGAGTCCTGGACAAAGGAGCAGATTTTCATTAGTTAGAACACGAGAGAGTTATTCTGAATATTTTAATTTTGATCATGTCTTTATTTTGATTGGATGCAGTGCCACTCTGAAAATGGCCAACCTCATCATACATAAGAAAAAAATACTTAAACTAAAAACTGGTGATTCTGTGTACCGTGGGTATCACTCTGCACATTACTTCTCTGTGTGATCTCAAATCATATCAAATTCCACTGAAATTCATCTGAAATTCCAGATGACACACAGTCATTTCTAAAAAGTTCAACTGCTTCATGTGTTAGGTGATTGGATTTTATGACAAATTATATTTAAGATGTTCAGGTGTGCCCTCCGTCTACCCAATTTTACCCCCAATCCAAATGCCTCAGATGAAACCAGCAACGTGTGTTCTCAAGAAATTTCTAATTATGAGACTGTGGGATGCTACCATTTTTCTTCTATGAGCTTGTGAAATAGACCACTGAATGAAAAGCCTCAAGCGGTAGAAGCAAAACACAAGCAAAGCAGACCTCTTTTCTGTTTTCTGATATGCTCTCTGGCACATAGTCCTTAATCAATAACTATTTGCTAAATGGGTCAACCAATCAGTCCATCAATAATCACTTTTTTATTGATTCAAAATTTATATTGTTAGTAAAGATCAAACATGAACATTTATTCCCAAAGAATAAGGAAGAAGAAAGCAAACCCCACTTAACTTAGAAAATGGCCCTCTACATCATCAACATTGCAACCCAAATGCAAGAAGATCAATGTTGGGCTTTTAGGCAGAAATGGTCTCCTGCCCTCAAAATCTCTCAGATGCCCACCCACTGGACTTCTGGAATTCAGAGGCAGTTTGCTATAGTGGAAAGTGCTCAGACCTGGGCTGGAGCCCTGAGTACAGCACTTGCTGCGATGCACCTTGGCCATGTCTTTAACTTCTTTGAGTCACACTGCTGTATCTGTGAAAGGCCCTGCCTGGTTAACCACGACATTTCTGGGAAGGATAACAGGAGCACACACATGAAAGGATTTTCTAACCTCTAAAGTTCTACTTTGACATGAGCATTGTTTCTTAGAAGCATTTAATACAGAGTACAAGCCCTCTTGCCCCAAAGTGGAATAATGAAGGGCCATCTCAGCTTCTCAGCTCTGGCAGGGTTGGCTGAGGCCTCTGTTACTGATGCATCACAGCCCAATTTCTCCCTCTGCCCAATCCTGCTTTCCTCACTCTCTCACAGATGTTCCTGCTGAGCACACACGCCAATAAACTCTGTGCACACAAATTTTAGTTTTGGAATCTGTTCCCTGGGAAATGCAACCTGAAGCACCATCCAAAACAGATTCGCAGTCATCTAAAGATGAACTGGGTTCTCAGGGAACCTCAATATAATTCCGATGGTGACATTATAAAAGGGTGGTAGTATGCTTTATATGTTCATTTACAAGCCAGAGAGGAATCAGAAAATTCATTATATCCAGAATCTAGAAAGGTCCGAGCACATAGTAGGTGCTCAGTAAATATTTGTAGAATGATTGGATTAAAATTGGTTTCACTATATCAGTGGGCTAATGGATAAGCTAAGGTTAAAACCAGGGAGGCTTGGCCAGCGGCTTTGAACTGTCCTCCCAGTGCTCCTCAATCCCTCCCTCCCCCAGGGGAGTAGGTCAGAGCACAAGTCCAGGCATCAGAATCAAATCCTGAGGGCAACACCCACTGCTGATAGAACAATTGCACCACCATCTCAGGAGTCCCTTCTGACTCTAGAAGGGGCTCTTTTTCAGAAAATAAAATAATTAAGAAAGCATTTTGTTTTCCCAAATAATAATACTAAATCTTTCTGCATGTCTGTTTAAATCCAGAAATATAAATCTGGAGATTTAGAGGAGAGAAGAGGAGATGAGAGAGGAGGAAGGGGAGGGGAAAGGGAGAGGAGAGTTTTAGTGGTGTGTGTCTTTTCTTTTTTATGATTTGGTTTCGACAGGAAATGCGTGCATCTAGTGATTGGAAGCAGCTGTGGAGTGCGACATCTGGGGCAAGACTGGAGCAGAAGTTCCTGCAGATGTAGCCCTTGAAGCAAATCCCCTTCCCTAGTCCCCCTTCCGCTATGAATGTCCCCTACACACTCTGTGTTCCCTGCCCCTCCCATATTCTCCCCCTGAGTAGCAGCAAAGATGTGTGAGCAATGATGTGTGCAGGAGACAAATTTCACTTGGGAAAGTTTCGGAAGGAAAAGTACCTGGTTGAAGTGATGATGCAGACTCAGGTGGGTCCTGAACAGGGCAGGAGTTTACCAGGTAGTGAACTTCCTGACTCCAGTAGTAGCACAGCAGTGCCATAGCTACAGCGCACCAGGCAATAAGACCCAACTGTACCAGTCAGCAAGGAGAGGTTATTGGGTGGTAATAAATGACTCCAACATCTCAAGACTATATTCTTCTCTCACATGCTCCTTGGGCATCAGGTGTTAGCCCTGGTGGTCCCCACCATGCCTTCACTCCTTGACCTGAATGGAGGAAACAGACCATACTGGGGACATTGCTGGGCTCACAAAAGAGAAAAGAGAAAGAAATGGCCAAGAGCAGCTCTTAAAACTTCCATGTGGAAGTGCTGTGTAGCACCTACACCCATGTTTGTGGTCAAAACAAATCACCTGATGACTTCTGAGTTCAACTAGATGAGCTGGATGGTAAGCAGGGGCACCCAAAGTCACATGGCTGGTTGGACTGGATTAGAAAACAGAGGCTAAGAATGGCCAAGTGACATGAATGATGTGCTCAGGACCACCCAAATAGCAAGTGGCAGCATGGGGACTCCTCCAAGGTCATTGTCAGACCTCCATCCCTAGCACAGTGCCTGTTGCAGGTACACATTGAATAAATACTTGTCTGAATGAATTAAGTAAACAAATGAGTGAATGAATTACTGAATGGAAACTCTGCTCAGGTTTTGTATTAGTATTAGCAATGTTAATTTACAGAAAAGACCTACTGGCATAATTAAGTTGGAAAGAGCTGTTGGCAAAGTAACCCTGGAAGTGTCACCTTTTGCAGCTTTCATGAGTACAAATCATCACTGGCAGCCGCTGTCAACACAAATAAGCCAAAGGAACTGTGTCAACACTGACAGTCTCCATTTTTATATTTAAAAAGAGGCACCAGTGAGGCTGGCCAGCCTACGTTCTGAGCTGGAGCCAAAAAGCATTGCAGTAGCATGCACTGAAACTCTGTGTACTTTTCCATTGTGAGAGACGGAGCTACTGTGTGATATTTCCAGCATGTCCTTCCTGTGACAGCTCAACCAAAGTTTAGTAATCGGTAAGAAAAATCTTAAATCATGTGTGCAATGTATACAAGACCCTTCAGCTACAGGCAACTCCCCAACCTTAACTCTAATCCAGGACAACAGTATGAACCTGCTACAGTATTGAGTAAAATGAAAACAAGATTTCACCAAGATAATAAAAGGCAGTTAATCTTTCAGCTTATTCTGAAATGATTTCTTTATTTGAGCAATTTCAACTTTTGAAGACCGTTTTAAAGCTTTAAAACTTTAAGATAGTAAAAATTGAGTGAAAAGGTATTCTTTTATTTCCATGAGAATGTTTCTTTTTTTTTCTCTGAAAAGGAAGGAGGATGAGAAGCCTGTTAAAGTATTTTGTATACTATTATATTTGATGCAGTAATACATGAGCAACAAGTAAAACAGTGGATAGGAATATGTTACAGTAGGTGAATCGACTTTATACAACTCTAAAAAAGCATCCCAATGATTTTTATTCAAGTATATGAAATGAATTTGACTCTCATTAACATTTTATATATGTTATGGATAAATATTATAAACTCCTTAATGGATAAGCTTAAATCTTGTGTTTTGTGTCTCATAGATTGAGTCCCCCACGAGGCCCTACTCATAATACATAGGTGCTCATTGCAAATTAATCAGCAGTAACGATCTCATCTGGGAAGAATATTTGGCAAATGTCCTTCCATTTAGTCTATTCTTACGGGCTCATGATTTATTCATCGAAAGTCTTCTTCCAAGAATTGGAGGTGTTAACAAATACAGAAACATTTCAGTTGCACAAACTTGCCCTTCTCATTTCAGAAGCCAGTGCCCTGAAACCTCCTTCTGGAAGGCAGACATCAAAGGTTTACCTTTCCAGTGCTAATCACCAAAGCAGAATGAGAAACACAATTCATAAGTGGATAACTGCTCCCAGCAGTTAGAGATCTAAACCCGGTCTTTGGCCAGGATGTGGTTAGTGTGTGAGTATTGAGATATTCTCTTTAATTATATATTCAATGTTTGGTCTGGTTTTCAGCCATGTGCCAATAATAACAACAAAAATATTAATAGTAACATTTATGGTGTATGTTCTATGTGCCAGGTAATCTTCTGGGCACTTTACATGTAAAAGGTTTGATGCAGCCTTGATGCCATGTTCCATGGTTCTCAATTTTGCTGGCACATTAGAATCATCTAGGGATTTTTTGAAAAATTCCCAAATGCCCAAGATACATTGTCCAGGCCAACCAAATCAGAATCCCTGGGAGTGGTCCCAGATATCACCACTTTGTAAATCTTTCCCAAGTGATTTTCGTGTAGAGTCAAGGTAAAGAGTTTGACCTATTCTAAAAACAGAGCACAGATATAGTCATGCAGTTTTGGTTAACCACTTTAAAGGCATATGTTATCAGAAAATCTAATAGTTGCTTCCTGAGACATGCTGTCCACCCAATTACCCAAGAAACTGGGGGACTCATTTGGTCCAAGTTTGGAAGTAGTCAAGAGCCGGTCTCACTTCCAAGTGCCGGGCAGAAAGAGACCGATGGAGTCTTATATCCCCTGCCAGGAATGGGTTTTTGCAGCACTCTATGGATGAAGCTTGAGTTTTGTATGTTGATTTTTCATCTTGCAACACTGAATTTGTGTATTAGTTCTAACAGGTTTTTTTTTGTGTGGATCCTTTAGGGTTTTCTACACATAAGATTATGTCATCTGCAAACAGAGATAATAAGTATTGGAGATGATGTGGAGAAAAGGGGACATTTGCACACTGCTGGTGGGAATGTAAATTAGTACAGCCATTAAGAAAAACTGTATGGAGGATCCTCAAAAAACGTTGAAACTAGAACTACCATGTAATCCAGCAATCTGACTTCTGGGTATGTATCGAAAGGAAACGAAATCCATATGTTGAAGAGATATCTCTATTCCTCTGTTCATTGAAGCATTATTGACAATAGCCAAAATATGGAATTAATCTAAGTGTCAATCAACAGATGAATGGATTTTTAAAAAATTATGGTGCACATACCAATGGAACACTATTCAACCTTAAAAAAGAAGGAATCCTATCATTTGCAAGAATATGAATGAAGCTGGAGGATACTGTTATGTTAAGTAACCAGGCACAGAGAGACAACTGCTACACAATCTCCCTGATGTGTGGAATCTGAAAAGTTGAACTCACAGAAGCAGAGTAGAGTGGTGGTTATAGAGGCTGAGGGGTGGGGAGATTGGGAGGAAAAGAAAAGAGACAGGATGAGAGAGCTCTGGGGGGCCATACCAGGACCTGAATGGGACAGCGAGTGAAGGCAAAGGGTGAGACTTAAAGGAATAAAAAGAAGGGCAACGAGCTTCCAGCCTATTCTAGTGTCTGAGGCTCAGGAGCTGGGGCCTCCTCTCTCTCTGCTAGCACCAGGCACAAGGGAGACTTCAGAGGCATCTGGAGCTACAACCATAGCTTCTGGTAAGCCCCCAACAAGGGTCCAATTTGCTTTCCAGCCAGAATCCAGCCTGTGCCTTTTTCCTCCACTGATTCAACTCTTCCTTCCATTACCCAAAGTTTCATTACCCTCCCCACTATTCCTTCAGAGACTTATTTATCCCCTGCAGCCACAATGAGAACCAAAGCTCTTCAGTTACAGACGATGAAGAAGCGATCCCAGGCTATGCTTGGGTGCATAACAAGAAAGTCCAACCAGATGGACTGATATGGCAATGATCTTAACCTCTAACGGTACCTGCTAATGGCTATGGGAAGGTGTCTAAAAATGTGGATGGATTTCCCCTAAGCATGTCCAAGCCATACCTACAAATTGTTCAACATCACCATCCTAAAGGTACAGAAAATCAGAGCTTGCTTCCACAGACCCTGGTGAGCTGAGGGAGAACAGGACTATGAATGGGTTCATATATCTAAACTTAGGTCCTGCATCAGCTCCCTCCTAAAGAGTGAAATTGAGAAAAGGAACCCAGAAACACATTCATGACAGCTTAATAGGGTATAAATGACTCTACCTCATTAACTTTGCAAGGAAACCCTGGCAAAGTATGAAATTTAAGCATCGCGCCAGGCTGACTGAGAACAGTTATCTGTTATCCATGTCACTGCACCTGCCCTAAATTCCAGAGAAACAGGCCACAGCTGCTTGTCCCAAATGTGCCCTAGAATTTCTAAAGAGCTGGCTGGCACACAGAAGAGGGCTACTCTGGTAGCAAGGGATGCTCCTTTTGGAGTTTTGTGTGCATAGCAAGTACCCAGTTTTTATTTAGAATATATATTTATTTGGAGTGGAGTTGGTAGAAATTTCAGTGGAACTGAAGCCCTTCCAAGCCTTATCTTTGCTCCAACATGGGTGTATCCAAAATGAACAAAAACCTGAATGGCTAAGTGGAAAGTGGTCCAATATGCTCTATCTATGGCAATGTGGGAGGCTTTTTTTCCCTTTCTTTCTTTCCTTTTTTTTTTTTGGCAGAAGTAAAAGGATGGGGAAAAGAAGCATGAAAAGGGAATCTTCTCTAATAAGAACATTATAAAGAAAATCCCCAAATTCTTAAGTTGCTTAAATGTTGTGAAACAGACTTATCAAGAAATTCAATTATTTTTTAAGTATTTCTCAAAACAGATATGCTTTCAGAGAATCAAGAGATTACTACTTTCATTCCCAGAACTGTTGTGTACTACCAAAGCATTTTCCTGAAAGGAAACCACTCCAACCAGGGGAAGGTCACCAGTTCATGCCATCTCTGCCTTAGACGTGACTTGTTTGATTTCCTGAGAATGAACAGAAATTAATTCATCTTATCAGCACCACATTTTGTGAATGAAATAAGCATCTGCCTCTTTCGAGGCTTGAGTGATTAATACCATCTGAGAAGGGGTTAATGCTATTGCCAATCTATTTTCAACTATCCTGAAATAACCCCGTGGGAATGCCGTGAACCTGATACAAGTCACCGACTGAGGAAAGTCAAAGTGCAGTTCCCCTCACAAGGATGGTTTTGGGTATTTGGCAACAGGAAAGAGCTCTGGCAACAGAACAGGATGGATGCTGCCATAGTTTGCCACTTACCAGAAAGTCATCTGGGGAGAATATGCTATTCAGGGAATCCAACTGGCAGAGTATGTTTAAACACATTTGCAGGTGAATTACTGCATGCAACTGTTCAATGGTTTTGCCTCTGCTCTTCGGCAAGAAAGGACTCAGTAGACCTGAGATGTGATTACTGCGCTTAATATTCGGCTTTGAAAGTGTCAACAGTATGTGTGTCATCTTGTGGAAGTTCTTGTTCTTGTTTAAAAACCTCTTGGAGGTTTTTAAAATCATTTCAAAATGAAAAGACTGCTTCATTGATACTCACTACCCATCCTTTGGAGACTTAGCTCAGGCATCATCTGCTGCAGAAATTTCACTATGGTACCCCTCCCTACACCCCAGACTCCACACCTACCCTCAAAGCACACCCATGGTAACCTGGGCTTCCCTGCATTACAGATCGTATCAGTGTACAAAAATTCCCTGCTTAGATCTCTGTTTCTACAGTGGACTGGAAGCCTCTCCAGACTAGGGACTGTATCTCTCCTCCTTCTTCCTTCCAGAGCACAGTGCCTGGCACAGAGCAGGTTCTCTGCAACGGGTAGTTAAGTTCAAGTGAATTGAGACCCTTGGGGATGGGATTTCCCAGTGCTATAAAATGGGCTATTTTCACTCCCCTTCCTATGTGAAATAAAAGGGGGCTTTTCACAGCCATTAAATCTCCTATGAGCCATTTCTCAAAACTAAAATATGTTTATATGTATTTTCAGCTATGCTAACCCCTGGTGTTTTCCGGTCTTCAGCCAGAGCTCTTCTGCACACTGTGACCCATTCCTTTTTTCAAGTGTCTTGATACTTGTTTTTTTTCCCCCATCTCCATGGTGTTTTTCCTTCTACAAATTATTTTTCCCTTCGGACCTCTTTCCTCTGGCAGTGTACAGGCCTGTGAAAGTAAAGTTTGAATACTGATCCTGATTTTTACAGGAAGCTTTAAGAAAGAAATAGAGGAATATTCTCCATGTTTTAAATAAGGTTCATTTGTCTGGTGATTACCTACCATTGAAACATCCCACTAAAATTTAATAGAAAAAGTTTGGCAGCACACCTTGCCTTTTAATGAAAATCCATAATTTTATTTACATGTCAGAAATGCACTAAAGGAAATTTGGCTGGAATATTTTTACAAAGTAATTTGCAGACAAAAAGTTTAAACAAGGGGGATAAACTATGGTGAACATTTATAATAAATTCAAAATATGCTCAAAATTTGAGGGTGCCTTGCAATTGTAGATCTAAAAGATTCTTCTCAATATTATATAAAACTCACTGTTCACATATGAAACTAGAATTTAAGCCCCATGAGGGCTAAAGCAGCATCTCTCTTACCACTCTCCTCAGCATTCATCAAAGCACCTGGCACATAGGAGCCCCAATATTTGTTAAATTAATGAATATTTCTGGATAATTAAGTGGATGGGGTTAATAGAAGAAAGTGAATCCATCTGGATGGAAATATTACTTCCTTCCTTCATAGCCCTCAGTATAGCACTGGAAACAGGAAATTGTCCCAATCCAAATTGAACCTTCCAACAATTATTCTACTAACCACTGAGATCATGTTGAAGTTGTGCATGAAATAAAGCTAAAAGATGTGGTCCTTGTCCTCAAGGCAATTACTAGCAAGCTGTGGACCACCCCATACACACATGAAATCAACAAGGGGAATGGCAATAAACTCTTCCCTCCTTCCATTTTAAACACTTAACCAGGAAACACTATACATGGCTATGTACCTACAGATTCCAGATTTTTTAATAGAATATCTATGAGAAAAAATGAATATTGCCCCATCTTCCACTTTAAAAATGAGAAGAATTGGTTGTGCCTAAGACATTAAAGCTGAGAAAACCCAGGAATCGGAATCTCTAATTGAAGCACTTTAACTGTAAAATCTAGAATACTACCAGTAGTGGTAGGAGTTAATATTTATTGGGCTTAATATGAACTTTCCACTATTCCACTATAATATTTCTACTATTCCAGGAACCTTCCTCTATTCACTTACTCCTTCCAACAACCCCATTAAACAACTGCTATTGCTTTATTATTGGCATTTTGAGATTTAAAAAACCGAGGCTCAGAATGGCTAACTTGTCAAAGGTTATGTGATTTAACTTGTCAAATTTAACTTGTCAAAGGTTATGCAACCACTGAGTGGTTGGCCCAGGATTTGACCACAGGTGGCCAGATGTGAGAGCCAACTCACTGACCATGAGACTTGCACTGATCCTACAGCTAGTCAGTGCTCACCAGTGCTAGCATGTCCAGAGCCCCATCAGGCCTCATGACAACTTTGGGAGGTATCCTTTTGATCCTCAGCTTATAGATGAGAAAATGAAGGCTCCGGAGGTTAAACAACTACCCAATATTACAAAGCATGTAACTGGTGACCCAAATCCTGGCTTCTTTCCCTATAATACTGTGCCTGTAGAATAACATGTCATCATTCTGTCACAAAATTTTGGGAAGGTCTAAGCTTCCAGAAAATTTTGGCCTTCAAGATGCTCACAGGGACAAAGAGAACACAATTTCAGCTTACTGAGACTTTTTTTTAAATTAATGGGAGTGCATTTTCTCTATCTACCTCTCTGGCAATGCCTGATGGTCTTTGGCATCTGAGCAGCCCAAATCTCTTCCCTGTAGGTTTTCTGTGTACTGGCAATAAGTGTGGAGAATAAAACAGTGTCTTAGGAGCCCAGTTAGCATGAGAGACCACATCTGGCATTCCAGTGGCTGCTCAAATGTGCAGAATTTTTGGTAATCTCCCCTCAGAGGCTGTAAGACTAAGTAAATTTTTTAGCATACAACAAGATCCATGTGGTTACTTTTTGCATAATCACATCATGAAGATCTGATAACATTCCACTTAGTTTTTACAGTATCTCAAAAGAAATTAAGTCCCTTCTGAAATGCACTAGCCAGGAAAGACTCTCGTGTTCTGGTAATGCTGGCTGAAGGCTGCCATGTGATATCAAAGATTTCCAAGGAGCATCTGAATCACAAATCATTCATTTAATGATTTAAGATTTTCATGAAGCTTCTGTCCCCCCGCCCCAATCCAAAATATAAAACACTGATAATCTCTCTTAAAATACCTAAGTTAAATACAATTTATTATCTTAACATCCTCCTAGTAATTTTGCAGTTGTCATTAACATCAGAAAAAAATGACAGCTTCCGACAGTGCTGGGAAAGAGGAAAGTGAGACCAAGTACCTGACCTCAAGGAACTTACACTACAGCAGTCATGAGTCCTTCCACCTCAGCTTCCCTACCTGAGAAGACGTCCCTAAATGAGAATTTTGGATTAGACACCCTACCTAAGAGGTCCTGTTCAGCTCAAACTAAGACCCCAGGGAACCTTCTACAAGCTACCTCTCTACTCCCTACTCTCCAGAATGCTGGAATCATACAGTCTTTTATTTTTAGAAATATATAAGAGGAAAGGACCTCAAAAGATCTTCAGCTCCAGGAACCTGCTTCACATAGGTTTGTAACTTATCTAGATTTACCTAGTTTTTGAGGATCCCAAAACCCTCATCCATAAGTTTACCTTGTTGCTCATTAAGCTAATTATGGGCTCTAATGATCTAACAAAATGCTCTTTCCTGAAACTTAAATCTACTTCCTGTTGGATTCTATATAGCTGGAGAGTGGTATTGACTTTTTATGTCTGAAAGACCAATCGTGAAGTCTTCACTGCTTTTTCTTTTATAGGTCAACAGCTGTCTTAGTTAAACTACTTCTGTATCCAAGTGATAGAAACCAACTTCGGTAAATGTTTAATAAAACTTCAAAGGAATTTATTATAAGGGGATATCACATACCATGTAAGGACAGTGATGTAGCTGAAGCTCAGAAAAGGACTAGAACTACGAAATGGAGGGACTCTGGAACCAAGATGACCCACCTATCAGTAGCGAGTTGAGGGTCTGAACAGAGCCTGAAGCCGGACTCCCCAGGTTCAAGACCCAGTCCTACCACAGGAAGCTGCTTTCAGAGAAGAAGGGCCTTCATCACAACCAATCCTTCTCCCTTGTGATCACATCATGTAATCCTTTCTGAACCTTCTGAAAGTCCAACACACCTCTCTAAATATTGAACTCCTTCAAAACTATAGGACAAACTCCACTCCACAGACAGAGAGAAAGAAACAGTATTTTTCACTTACAGAGTTCAACATTTTTCATGGAATGAGGAGTACTCAAAGAGTCTGATACCAGAGAGACTCTCTCCATGTGCACACGGAGAGAAGGCACCATCTAAAGCCAAGGAGAGAGCCCTCACCAGAAACAGGCCCTGCTGGCACCTTGATCTTGGACTTCAGTTTCCAAAACTGTGAGAAAATAAATTTCTGTTGTTTAAGCCACCCAGTCTAGGGTATTTTGTTATGGCAGCCTGAGAAGACTAATATACTGGGGATAAATATTTTGACTAAGATTACCCATTGAGGCAGACATTGATGAAAATCATGTCACTGTCCCTTACTCCTTCCTTATTATCAATCTTTGTGTCGATAGATATTAAAGATGAGGGGCTATAGCACTGACTCTTGTTTCTCTACATCCTTCTTTTCCCCATGATGATACAACACCTTTGTTCTCAAGATAGAGAGAGGAAAGAGTGTTCCTCCACAACTCCAGGTAGCTCCAGCCCCACTCTGATCCTGACAAGCCGACCAAGCAATGCTCTGGGCAGGCAATGCCTCCTGTGGAATTTCTTAGGCCCTCGTTCTCCCCACTGTTACGTTGTCATGTAATATTCTGAAATTAATCTCTTATAATCCTGCTCTATGCCTCACTTTCCTTACCTATATATTGAGGAAAATTATGACCCCTGCCTCATAATGTTATACTGATAAGTAAGTTAGTCCAAGCAAAGGATTTAGCACTATCACTGTTACATAGTATGCACCTAATAAATGTTAGCTGCTCTTCCCGTTATTAATGAAAAAGAACATTTTATCTCTAAGCAGCTCAGTGTACATACATCATTGCTCCAAAGAGAGATATAGCAATATCCACTCTCATTTGACAGTCATCCTAAATTGTCTGTGAAGTTCACATTCTTCTTGTCACAGAGCCATCCACTAAAACACTACTCTGCCTCCACACTGACTAGTGGGTCTCAACTTTGCCAACCTCTAAACCCACCAGGGCTCTCCCCAGTTCCCTATGCCCAGCCCCAGCCCCTGCCATGGAAATGGTTTTCCATAGAACTCTTGCATTTCTGGATATTGTAGGAGTGTGGCACTACTGCTTTCTTGTTCTGGACTATCTTTTGAAGGACATTTGTATAGGAAACAGCATTGAAAGACAGAGATAGTGACAGTGATCCAGAGCCAAGGGGAGATTTGCCAACTGTCCACTGTGATGAAGATACTGTCTCCATCCAGGGAAAAGGGCAGGTTTGCTTACAGCCCATTATAAAAGATTCAGGTTCCCCAAGCCCAGTGTTCCTCAGGTGTGATGCAAATCCACTACATGCACAGCATTCACCTGGGTCCCCCTGCATCGTCCCTGTGAGACATGGGGACAGGTGACCAACGTAAACATGATGCTCATGCTGCTTGCTCTGCTGTGAGTGAATAATGAAGTCCTTTATCTCTGACCTGGGAGTCTCCTGCCTTCTGCCATCATCTACAGGGCTGTGGCAGACTTGCAAGTAGGGTACAATCCCAGACGCTTGAGAGCCTCTCAAGAACAAAGCAACAAAACAGACACATATATAACCTTCCTGTCTCCACCCTGGCATCCTCTAACCCCTCAAGGCTAATAGGAAGCATGTCTGGAGACAATGGTCCAAAATGTAAAACGAGATAATTCATTCGGGAAAATTAAAGAGCTGTTGAGAATTAGGCAGTTTTCTGTTTATGCACCTGTTGAAAATGATCTCCACTGGCTTTTGAATGAAGGAAACTGGGTTACGATTTTTCAGAATTTGTACCACTATTAAGACATGGGTACTTTTGTGTTCTTTTAGATTCTTCATTAGTTTTTCCTTGATTTATAAGTAACTTCCAATGAAGGAGTAACTAATGTACACCAACAACTAAAGTATCCTAGTAAGCCATTTATCATCGACGATAGAAAACCAACAGCTTTTTAAAGCTTTCTTAACTACTAGTCACTGCTAGACACTATGACTTTATATTCATTTAATGAATCAAGATGCTTTTAGCTCACATGACAAAAACTGTGATTCAAACTGTCTTAAAGAGGAAGAACATTTATTATCACACACTCACATACACACACAAAAGAAGTCCCGAGTTGGGTTAAGGTGGGTTCCTAATGTGGCACATCAGGATGCTCGCTCTGTTTCTCCACAGTTCCCTTGGCTTAGCCCTCCTCCAGCTGGTAAAGGATAATTGTAGGAAGTGAAAGCATCATATACAATTAACTTTATATCCAGAGAAGAAAGAGGATTTTTGTTTCAGGAGAAAAGTTTTCCCAGCGGCAAACCACATACTTCTTAACATCTCACAGTCAAGAATGTAAGCACCACCCCCATTCATCAACTAATCACTGGCAAGTGGAATGGGCTGTCCTTGGCTCAGACTCATCGTTGTTTTACATCTGATACATTGTAGTTTTAGAGGGGGAAACATAAGAAGAAAAATTGAAATTGAAGTGTGATTCTAAGAATTCTAGTATTTCGTCTGAGAATTACTAACATTCTGTACCATCTCTGTTATTCTCACCACACTTTCTTCATCCATTTATCCAGCCAGCCACCCAGCCATCTATCCATCCACTCAAGAAGTATTTATTGATTGTCAAGTAGATGCCAGGCATTATTCCAATTGCTAAGATACGCAAGTGAACAAAGCAGAGTCCCCGCTCTTACGGAGTATACATTCTGCCTTGTGTTAGAGTTATTGGTTAGCACATCAATCAGAGTTCTCCAGAGAAACAGACCAGTAAGAGATCAGATAGATAGATGATAGCTAAGATGTATAAACACACACACACACACACACACACACACACACACACACACACACACGGAGGGGCGGGGAGAGAGAGACAGAGAAGGGGTGGTATTTATTTTAAAGAATTGGCTCACACAATAGTGGGGGCTGGCAAGTCTGAAATCTGCAAGGCAGTTCAGCAGCTGGAACCTCAGGTAGTACTTGTTGGTGCAGTTCTAAGGCAGAATTTCTTCTTATGCAGGAAACTTCAGTTTTTGCTTTTAAGGCCTTCAACTGATTGGATGAGGCCACATTACCAAGGGTAATTTCCTTTACTTAAAGTCAACTGATTATAGATATTAACCACATCTACAAAATACCTTCATAGCAACCCCTTGATTAGTGTTGGATTAAATAACTGGATACTGTAGCCAAGTTGATACATCAAACTAACCATCATAGATGCCTTGCTTATCTCCTCAACTTCACTGCCAGCTTCTAGAAAAAATGATGGTATCATATGTCTGTCTGTCTACAATCCCCGTAGAATATCACACAGTGTCTTACAGCTAGGAGATGTTCAAGATTCATGCTATTGCATTACTGAAGCTCAATTTTATGACACACACTGTGTCTGTGTGTCTCTGAATGAGAAGGGAAGTTCAAATCAAAGAGGATCACCCAGAGCTGAAGCAAGATCATGAATCATAAAACAAAGAGGACAACCTCCTCATTCACTTGGCCTGATCTGAAGACTCTACCCTTTTTTCAAGCCACACACCCTATCTTGACTCTGGAGTACATCCCAGACCATCACACCAATGTCAAGGAATTACATTGCTCTAAAAAATGCTACTAAGTACACCATGTGCCTTTTTTGGGAAGTAAACTTAAGCCTAGGGCTTAAGAAACTTCATTTTTTCCCATCTGACTTGGATCTTTTCTGGGCCATTTGATCTGCTTCTTTCCATAAAGCAGATGTTCCTGAAGAGATTGCACAGGGATCCCTGAGCCAGAGCCAGCCCTCTGATCTCACGTGTCCCCACTGACCACCCATGGGGTACTGGGAAAGCTATGGCCTCTGTAAATCAACATCTGGTACTTCCAAGCATTCCCTACACCTGATATCTTACTGTGCCACACACCCCCCGCCCCCATCAACTCTTAAGGGGAAATATCCTTGCAAGCATGTTCTCTTGATGTACAGATGCCTGATCTACAAGGTATTTTGTATAAATTGTTTTCTCCATGGTGTCAATCTAGCCACACTCTCAAGGCTTGACCTTCTGCATCCAAAATCAAGAAAAGATAAAAGTGAAAACCTAATTGAGCACCTATTCTAAGGTGCACTGAATGAGGTATGTATACATAATCTTTATAAAATCTTATTAAGTACATGTTATATTCATGTTATGAATGAGGAAATTGGGGACAGTTATCATTGGAACATGGAGGTTCCAATGATTAAGGTTCAAGGAAAAATACAAAGCTCATTAAGTGTAGTCACAAACCTTGGCTCTCTCATTGACTGAAAAAACTCACCACAAGATAACTATGTGCACTTACCAGTTGAACAGAATAAGATGCAATAACTTGGAGTGTTCTAAAATATCCAGACTTTTCCAAAGGAAATAGGACAAGTTGAGGGGGTTTTTTTGTTGTTTTTTTTTTAAAAAGGAAAGGGTGACATATGTGCTAGGTGGGAAGAGGATACAAATATTTTACCTAAAGTACTTTTCTGCAAGTATATTAATCTGTCATTGAAATATAGATAATACTGAAGTTGCTATTTAAAAAGAGGTAGAATTCTTGACATATTTTTCAAAGTCCCCTTTCTTTCAAGGAATTGTCAGGCATGATCCTACACCTCAACACAAAGGTCTTGTTAAGGATTAAATTAGTTAACCAGTGAAAAACACCTATTCCTTACCATGTTGTCAATTAAGGTTTTTTTCCTTTGGTTGCTTTACACCACAGAAAATTCTCTTGCTCACAAGCCAAGAAAGCAAACCAATCAAAGAATCAAAAAAAGGTACGTTGATGGGAGCTACCCAGAGGTTATTAAGCATCACAGTGGTTTCCAACTGAGCTCTTAAGAATTACCCACTGTAGTGATACAGTCTGAGAAATGAAGAGCTTCCCTGATCGTTGCTCTCTAGCCCTCCCAACCAACAAGTAAGTTTCTGTTTCCTTGTATTAAAACCCTTCATACTTGGAGGAGAAAAAACAGTGATTCAATTAATAGGCTCATCGCATCAGTGAATTGCTGAACAAATGAATGGATGGAGGGATGGATGGATGAATAAACGCTTAGGTCATGGCAGCTATGTATAGTCATGGAGTGCTACAGATAATACGATCAAAAAATTGAAAAGACAACCTACATATTGGAAGAAAATATCTGCAAATCATATATCTGATAAAGGGACTTGTATTCAGAGTATATAAAGAACTCCTAAATCTCAATAATAAAATGATAAACAACCCAATTAAAAATGGGCAATTGATCTGACTAGACTTTTCTCCAAAGAAGATATACAAATGACCAATAGCACATAAGGTACTCAACATCATTGACCAGCAAGGAAACCCAAACCCCACTTCACATCCACTAGGAAGGCTGTAATCAGACAGCTAGCTAATAAGTATTGGTGAGGATGTGAAAAAATTCAAACTGCTGATGGAAATGTAAAATGGTGCAGACACTTTGGAATACAATTTGGCTCTTCCTCAAAGGGTCAAAAACAGAGTTACCATGTGACCCAGCCAAGAGAATTGATCACATACAACCCTCACAAAAACTTGCACATGAATGTTCATAGCAATATTGTTTATATAGTAAAAAAATGGAAAGAACCCAAATGTCTATCAATTGAATGGATTAAAAAATGTGGTATATGCATATTATTTGCCAATAACAGGGAATGAAGTATTGATAAATGCCACAGCATGGATGAACCTCGAAAACATTATGCTAAGTGAAAGAAGCTAGTCACAAAAGACCACATATTATACGATTCAATATATGTGAAATATCCATAACAGGTAAATCTATAGAGATAGAAAGTAGGTTAGTGGTTACCTAGGGCTTGGGGCAGCAAATTTGTGGGGAGTAACTGCTAATAAGTACTGGGCTTCTTTTTTAGGGTGATGAAATGTTCTAAGATTAATTGTGGTGCTGATGTGTAGCTGTATACATATACTACGAAGCACTGCATGGTATGCTTTTAATGGGTAACTGTATGATATATGAATTATATCTCAATAAAGTTTTTTATAAAAGTTATTTAACAGAAACTGAAGATAGTACAAATTAAAAAACACTATGAGCTTTCATCGTGAGTCTAGATGGAATTTTTCAGAGTAGAATTAATCACCCTTATACAGTTTGATTTTCTTAGAGTGGTTATGTTTTTAATAGTTTTTGGATGAAAAGTTAGGGCAAATAGCACTGTCGTTTTCAATACCATAGTCTGTAGAAGAAAGAATATGGCAGTATTCTGTACTAATGGATTTACCAATGAATTTTTATAGTAATACATTCATCTTAACTACCACCATTACTATTACTTAATATTTTTATGCACTTCACATTCCTCTTAAAAGTACATATACCTAAAAGGAAAATATATTTTCCTATTATAGTTAGAAAGCAAATTTCATTTGCCGTAAATAAAAGATGACTGCTAAAATAAGTACAATAAAGACAAATCAATATTTTTAAATTCTAGCAACAACATGACATTGCTACCAGAAGACTCTGGGGCCTGCTATCCTTTGTTAAAAAGAGAGACTAGTATATTAGAAAGATAGTAAAATCTAGTGCAACATAAGGAATGACACTATTAAAGAATAAAAAAGAACTCAAAAGGAAATAATCTATGCAAGTCAATATTACCTAAAGCTGTATCCATTGACCACCTGAAATGACCTGTTAACCACCTACCTGACAATCTGATGAAGGTCTTACTGGTTGGCAAGTGGCTCTTCGTTACGTGGCAACTCCAGAACCAGGAGCCCTTCATCTTGTGATGCAACTAGAGTCCTCTGTATCCAGCTGGAGGAGCCATCATGGAGAAGGCACATCCACTTAAAAATATGACTCAGGATCCACACACATCACATCTGCTCATATTCCATTGGTGAGAATTAATCCTATGGTCACTCCTGGATGCAAGAGGAGCTGAGACATGTGTTCCCTGGCTGGACTGCTGTTTCCCGGAAAACCTCTAAACCGTGGAAGGAGGTGCAGAAATTGTACTAGACAGCTTTCTTGGCCACAACCCGGGCTAATCCAGAGATTCTGGAACGACAAGTCATCATCTACAGCTGAGATGACTCTCTTGAAAAGAGGTCATGCTATGATACACACACTAAAAAAGTGAACCTGAAGAAATAGATTTATTCCACGGCAGACTACTTAAAACTAAATAGCCGTGTTTAAAGAAATAAATGACCACCTAAAGCAAACATGCAATTATAGATTTCTCAAGTTGAAAGGGACCCCACAGAAGATCTATTTATCACACAAAATATTTCACCTGGAACAAATGCTCGAAGAGTTGGCAGCTGTGTCACATGCCTCCCTCCACCCCCAGGGTTTGAAATGCAGTTAGATCGACCTCCTTGGGTTTCATCCCCATGTCTGTCTGTCCTCTCCCTCACTACCAGCAGCAAAAACCAGCTTGTGGCTACACTGAAGCAGAGGAAATTAAGAAACAGTGGGAAACTGTAAAAGGCCTCAGAAGCCATTCCTTCGTGATCAATATAAAAGCATTTCTACACTATCCATTACCCTCAGAAAATTGGTCTTGGTCAAGAGCTCTTCCAGTTAGTAAAATTCACCCCATTTACAACCAAAATTTGTTGTTTTTTAATTAAAACCTTTGGGTACTTCCCTACCTCTTAAAACAGCAAACAGTGAACCGGTGTGCAGTCCTTCTCTGATATTCCGGCCATGTAGGCTCTTCGTGACCCACGCTAACGGACTTAGGCTGCTGCAGTTTTGAAATCCTTAGGGTTTCTCTGGGTTTTCCACGTTAGGCTGCCCACTTGCTCCTGCCTTACAGTTTGCTCCTTATCTAATGTAGGTTTGAAAAACAAATAGCAAAACTACTGAGAACATTAGATTTACTTTGCACACAACCCTAAGTAGAAGACTTGCTTGTGAGTCCATCTCAGAATCTTCAGCATACATCATGTGACACTTCTTTCAGCTCTTCAGAGTCCCTTGATGCTTAGTTCCCAGCGTTCTTTGTTCCACACAGGTGAAGCTCTTAGACAACTGAGTTCCAAATAAATGGTAATGATATAGGTAATTATACTCACATCATCTGCTAGTTAGGACTTTGATTTGCAAGGGCCCCAAAACCAAATCAAACTGGCTTAAGTGAAACAGGGAATGTATTGGCTCAGACAGCTGAAAAATCCATCCACTTCAGGCACAGCCAAGCCCAGGCACTCAAACAATATTGTCGAAGTATCATCTCTCAACATCTTGGGCTCTGCTTTCTGCCATGTCGCCTTTTATTTAGGCAAAGATGGCCACGAGCACCTCTGGGATTATATTCTATCAGTTTAGCAATCCCAAAAAACTAGGTACCTTTTGCCCAGTGTCAAGAAACAGTCTCAGTATTGATTTCTGTTAGCCTGGATTGGGTTGTATGACTATCCCTGAAGCAGCCACAGTGACTCTGAATGGCGCTAAACAAAGTTTATGAGAGGCTGTTGGTTTCAACTAGCTTCCTGCACCAGGCCCCAGCAGACCAGACCAAAGCAGAATGGAATCACCTGTGCTAAGAGCCACATAATTAAACTGAACTTTGAAATGGGCCAGTGTCCAAAAAAGGAAAGATTCCAATCAACCTGGAATCAGTATAATAAGGAAGTCCCTTTTGTCTTAACCCTACAAGAAAAGTAACTTTTAAATGACCAGGCCACTTTCTGTTCTCTGTTTCTGCTTTCTTCGGCACTTTTCTACCTAGAAAGCCCACGCCTTCCGCTCAGCTCATCAGCGCTCTCATTCTATTCTATACAATGAGATGTTGCCCTATTCTAGAATGGTAAATAAAAGCTACTTAAGATCTTTGAATTACATTTGTTGTAGTTTCATCTTTTGGTGAAGTTTAGATCATGCTCTCAACCCTGTCGTTCAAGCCATCTGAAACTACATAGATCGAAAAGGGAAAGTTAAGGTTAAATTCCTTAAGATGAAATCAAGGGGCTGTTAGCAGAAGAAGAGAGAAAGGATACGAGGCAGGCACAAAACAACAGACGCCAGCTGAAATTCCTGACAGGCCACTCAATCTAGGTTTCTGAAGGTTTAAATACAAGGCAATTTGGAATAATCGTTTTGATGTAGAGTCATTCCTGTTAGTAACACTTCTAAAGTATTCCATATGCAGGAAGATAAACTTGGCACTGAAACCATCCAATATACCTCTAACATTAGGCCTTTTTAAGTAGAACATGTTTCTGTTTCCCGATTACAGCATGTTTCTATCATCACCCTTAAAATAATTTTCACACTTTTTCTCTCACCGAAAGTAAAAATTTCAGTGTGAAATTTCTCTCCTGTCTTCAATGTCATTATATTAGCAGTTTCTCAGTCTTTGTAAATCTTCCTGGAACACCATTTTCTCCTCAAACAGGAAGTATGAGAGCCAAAAATAATCTTTCCTTTTAGCCTAGTAGCTCTCCAGTGAGTGTTGCTGAAGCTTTAATAGAAGGCGGTTTTAGCAGCCAGGTCACTCTGAGCCGGTACCGCACAGAAGGCATCTTTAACATTTTGGGGGGATATCAGTCTCCCAGGCAGATGTCCTTCTGCCTGCTTGGAAATCACATTTCCACAGGGAGAAGGCTTGGCTCTGCCCTTGGCATTGACCAGGGGCTTCCCAGATGCTGCAGAGATGCGCGGTGCAGCCCTCGGCTCTGCTGCCGACACGCCCGCACGGTGAGAACTGGCCAGACACCTCCACACACAGCCGTCCACCCAGCACCGTAAATCCTGCTGTGCTGTGGGGGCCGGGAAATGTATCTGTTCTGTATTCCAGGACCACAGAGCCAAGAACTCCCAAAGTTCTTGCGTCAGAATCACCACTCTCTAATGCTGCCGGGAGTTCTGCCTTGACCCCACCTGGCAAGAGACCACAGTGAGCTTGGAAATCCACCTCCCTGTGGTTCTCACTAAGAAGACTGCTGATTTGAACTTGATCCTCCACTTACCAGCAGAGGTATCATTCCTACTCATCTCCACAGCATCCTGCATTCCCTTTTCTGACCACAGCCCCTGGGTGTTTGGGGCTCCTCCTCTCTCCCACCAGCAGTGCCTGTGGTCCAGGCAGAGCTGTCCCTATACCTCAGCCAGTGAGCACACCTGTGTCCTGCCCACCACCAGGGCTAGTTCTGGGGCAGCCTCTGATCTAAGACAGTCCGGCCTGAGCAAGTCAGAACATTCTGCAGGAGCTACTCAAAGAAGCATGCCATTTCCTGTTTGACCTGAAGCCCAGCTGATGCCAGGGTCTGGCTCATCACAGTTTAACTGAAACTTTGCTGACTTTAAGTCTGAAAGTCCCATGTCTGGGGAAACCCCTCAATCCCAGGCAAAACAGATGGGTTTGTCACCCTAAGTGATGTGAGGGCTGGAGCTGCTACAGCCATATTGTTCTCACAGGAAATCTGGCAACGAAACCAGCTTGGAGGAAAAGGAGCTGAGGGGTGGAGAGAAGAAGCCAGTTCCTGGTCACCTCTTCAAACCCATCAGTCTCTTTTTTGCATAAAGCAGCTTAACTTGGATTCCCTGACACTTGTAACAGAAAGTCTGCTCACCAATATATCAGTCATGTGATACTGCACGTGTCTCCTAACTTCTCTGAGCCTCAGTTAGTGCGTCTGGAAAACTGGAATAATATTTCCTGAAGATTAAATGAGAACAGTGTCAAGTATCTATCTCAAGGCCTGGCATGTAGTAACTGTCCAGTGAGTTTTGTTTCCCTCCCCTTTGTGAACTAGAGCACTCACAAACTCTAGAGAGTGAGAGCTGGTTCTGGGAACACGGATCTGTTGATGCAGAGAGGATGAGTCTTTCACAGCCCCGGGGGATTCTGCCCAAACGTGACTGTGGCACATCACGGCAGAGCCAGGAGCTGGCCCAGAGCAAGAGAGCTCACTGGGCCAATCTGCTTCACTGGACATCAGTCCAGCATCCTCATGGGGTGCTACTATTAATAAAGGAGCTCTTCTCCTCCACCCCACATTCACCTCCCTCCGCCAAAAGAGAATTTCTCCCCTGAAATGCATACTTGACTGCAGGCTTAAGGGACCTATTCTGCAAACCACTTAATGATAAAATGTATCTGTCATGGACTGCATGTTTGTGCCGCCCCACCCCTGCCCAAATTCATACATTGAAACTCTAGCCCCAAAGGGGATGGTATTAGAAGGTGGGACTTTTGAGAGGTAATTAGGTCATGAGGGTGGAGCCCTCATGATGGGATTAGTGCCCTTATAGAGACTACATGTGTATGAGAGCTCTCTCTCCTGGTCCCTTCTCTTGCCCCTTCCTCCCTCCCCCATCTTCACCTCCACCACCATTGAGATTTCAATGAGAAGATGGCCCTCCAAGAGCCAGGTAAAGGGCCCTCACCAGAACCCAACCTCTCTGGCCCCCTGATCTCAGACTGCCAGCCTCCAGACTGTGAGAAGTAAATCTCTGTTGTTTAAGCCACCCAGTTTACGGGATTTGTTACAGCTGCCAGAGCTCACTAGGAGGAAGGTATTAACAACCAATTGGTAATCTGGTAATCGCAAGATTCACAAGCTAACTTTACACCTTGTTTTTCTCTTAGGAAAGTAAAATTTATTTTCAAAATGAAGCTTCCAGCTATACTTGTAAATGCCTTTCCCAAAGCAAATATTACTAGGGGGAGGAAAAAATTGAAGAGACGATGTAATAACCCTGCACCAAGCTGGATTAGGAGTGGGGGTGGGGAGAAGGCAGGGGAAGGCTGGCCCCTTGTTGTCACCTGAGGGCAATGCGCCAGGGCTTGGCTGGTCTGCTCTCTCCTTCCTCAGTTTGGAGGCACAGCCAGGGGCTCACCAGGGCATGGGGAGGTGGAACCCACCTCTCTGCTGTACTGGTGATTTATTTGCTATGTCCACAGCCACCTCTATCACAGCCTGGTTTTACTCTAAGCTGACTTGAGATCATAAAAGGAATATTCTCTTTGACTGCCACATATTTGGGAGGAAGACTGGGATAGAGTGGCCAAACGATTCCCCCAGGACTGCTGGGCTTGAGTCCAGCTGCTTCAGAAAATCTTGGAGGAATGTACAGTACTGAACTGAAAAAAATGTTCCTCTCCCTAGACTAGCGGTATAACCTCTTTGTGTCCAGAGTCAGAAGAGGATGTTTATGACCTACAATGAGCCAAAATGTGCCTACAAGGCTCTTAAGGGGAGGAACCACGACTGTTTTGTTCACCATGTATCACAAGACTATGTGTCTGGCACATAACAAATTCAGGTAAATGTGAGTTTCATGTGTGTAGTGCTTAAGGATCCATTTCATCACATTTCTGAAACCTCCAGGTTCTGAACCAACTGACAGGTAGACAGAGGAGTAAGAGCATGACCCAAGCATCAGCTTTGTCACTGGTAAAGCAGGATTCAAGGTCTTGGCTTAAGCCTGAAGCCAAAAGTAATTCCCTTCTCCTCCATGTCCTCCTTGTTGGTGAACCTTCTACAAAGACAAGGATAAGAGAAGGCAAGGGGGCCCGTGGCTCTGAAGGGAAGAGCCCAATGGCCTGAGCGTGATGCGCTATGTGATCCCCTTTTCCCATCCCAGCACCCAGATGAATCGCCTGTTGCTTTGTCAAGAGGCTCTATGACATTGTGCTTGGAGTTCAGAAAGCAGACCCACCTTATGGATAAAATTGCCTTCTTATCAGTACTGTAGGTTCTTCTGAAAATAAACTCCCTAAAAGGGGCTCTCTAATGAACCCACCTTATTCCAAAGTCCAAATGAAAGGAAAGGGTCCTACAGCAAACCTCCCATACCACTTTGCATGCCTTTGTCACATTCTTTAATTTTCATGAGTTCAAAATAAACAAAAACTCAATTTAAAAAATTTAAAGATTAGCAGCCCTATTTCAAACTACCTAACAGCCAGCCCACCCCAGGCAATCGTAGGAGAGGCTGGTGACCTCAGTCATGGAAACCCCCATTGGGCCAGACTCGGGGAAGCTAATGGTACTCAAGCCTCAGAGCCCTTCACCCACACGGGATCTGGGGTGGGGGTCCCCTAGCAATGTACTCACATGGTGGTAGGTTTTTGTAAAATTTGCAAAAGTAAGCTAATTTAACCCCAATTGGGTAGGACCACTGATTATTTCCACTCCCATGTTTCCTCTGTCACCCTTCCCTTCACGATGGGTGAATAGCACTGGAGTAGCCAAGGGAATTTGGGGATCTGGCTAAGGAAAAATTGATTTAGGAATACATTGGTTTGGGTTTAGCAATAACACATGTATGTAGTTTGCAGTCACTTCTGCATACAGTTATTGTTAACTATTGGAGAGTAGAAATAACTTTCAGAAGCATTTTTTAATTTATTTTTAATTGAAATTTTCATTGATACAATTGTAGAGTCACAAGCAGTTGTAAGAAATACAGAGATTACTTATGCACTTTTCTCAGCTTCCCTAAAATGATAACATTTTGCAAAGCAACAGTCTAATATCACAACCAGATATTAATTTTGATCCAATTCACTTACATTCAGATTTCTCAGTTTTGTCTGTACTTGTATGTGTGTTGGATTGGTTGTTTTTTCTACTGTTGAGTTTTGAGTTATTTATATGCTCTTGATAATAATTCTTTTTCAGATGTGTGGTTTGCAAACATATTCTCTCAGTCTATAATATACACATGGAATTTCACAGAGCAAAAATTTTAATTTTGGTCAATTATGCATTTATCAATTTTTCCTTTTATGAGTCACACTTTTGGTGTCAACACCAGGAATATTCTGAATGCCCACTCTGCCAGTTCACCCAGCAGCATGATATGAATGTGCAAGGCAAGAGTTTGTGGGACAACTTGAATGTATCTCAAGTCACCAGCACTGGAAGTAAGTGGGTGTGGAGAATAAGGATGTTTGAAATGTGTGATCCCAGAATCTAAGCTTTAGAATATTCTCATAATCACCAGATGTGTAAAACTAAATAGAAGATGCAGTTTGCATTAATGTCTAGTTAAAATTGGTAAAAAAAAAATATTTAAAAAAATAAAATTTGGTTAACCATACAAGAACCAAGATTGAATTATCTTTTTATTATTTCTATGGATATTATAAAATTATTGCTGTGTCATGAGATCAAAGAGAATCCAACCAAAGAAAAGTATGTAGCAAGAAAAGTTTTATAGCCTTGTAAAAGATAAATAATTCATAAAAGATATTGTTATGTTTCTGAATTTTTATGACGTTTCCATTATTTGTCAGGTGTTTAAAATTTATAATTAGTTATGATTTCTTTTATCATTCTACATCTACATTCAGATTTGTACCTAATAGTGTTCTCTTTTTAATAAAGTTGGGTCCCAAAATGAAGTAAACCTCAGGTCCCACAAAACATACATCAGCCCCTGAGTAGGTGTTACTCTTCTGATTGCCAGACCATGATGTGTCCTGTAGAGTCCCAAGGGAGGAGCCATGTGACCAGATCATGGGGAGAGGCACAGAGATGGTCCAGGGGTGCCCAGTAGGCTCAGAGGAGTAGCTGTCTACCAACTAGCATGGGAGTATCACAACATTTCAACTGGTGTGTTCCTGCTGATGAGGTCTTGCTAAATATAATCCCTGACCCTCGTGTTTACATAAGTGCCCGGTTGGGGTGACAGAAACTGGGCAAGGAACCAGAAGGCTTCAATGTCAGGCAATTCTTGAGAAAGATAATAAATTTGTCCCTTGAGGTGCTCAACAGAAACATATAGGAAAAAAAAAATCACTATATTTGAAAGTCAGTGATCCAGGATAGATAACAATAAGAACATCATAAATGACTAATAGAAATTAAACAAAAAGCTTTCAGCTACTATATCATTTTCACCAAGACTCTGTGTCAGGTATACATAAAGTGGAGAGGAATTCCTGATTTCATGGGCTCTTTCTGTTGGTTGCCCTTGCCCTACCACTTAGAGTCACTGGACAGGCAACAGAAAGGACCAAAGGTGAGGAACCAACTTAATTCAACTACCTGTGCGAGCTGCAGTCAGGCACTGGGCCAGGGGCTTTCTCCACTGACCTCACTTAAGCTGCTGGGAATACGAAGATCCTCAGGGCAGCCATGGTTTTCACTTCTTTCCAAAAGTGAGCCACAGAATTTGAGACTTGCACAGAACAGTTTGACAACCACCAAACCTAAAGGAAACAGCATTTAGCTAAAAGGCAAACATCACACATTAATTACAACAAGGATACTGGGCAGCACAATTTAACTTCTTGCTTCACTTTCCCCATTACCTAATCCTGATGCCTCTTTCAACTACTCTGAGGCCATCCTCTCCACCTTCTTGGAAGCTCTTGAGATGCCAAGCCAAGATAGAATCCCAGTTCTGCCGTGCATTTGTCGTGTCACCTTGGGCTAGCCTCTCTCCCCATGTGTGGCTTGATAGTGACCTTCTCCCTTGCAATGTGGTTTTATGGCTTTAAGGAGAACATGTGCATACAGCCTACGCAAAAACCCTCGAGCCTAGCAAATTCTCAATAAAAGTCACTACTGCTATTATAAATCAAATCTTGTACATTTTTAACCACTAATAAAGAGGAAATGATGCTCCGCATTGAGATTCTGACCATTTAGGGTCTATAAAGTAACAGTGCCTTGCAGTTCTTTCTGTCAGATGTTTACTCTCACAGGACAAGACTATTGTTGAGACTAGTATGAATGCTGGAATTTTCATTTCCAGTTTACTATTTACCTTCAATTTTTTCTCTGCACTAGAGAAAAGAAAATCTTTCACATCATTCCACTCATGTAGGAACAACTTTAGAGAATGAGTAATCAAATTTAAAAGGAAATAAATTATTTTATAGAGCTCTCAAAAATTTGTTTACAAAGTTATATTCACAAGTATGTAAATGCTTTGTTAAAATGTGAGTTAAGGCCGGGCGCGGTGGCTCACGCCTGTAATCCTAGCACTCTGGGAGGCCGAAGCGGGCGGATTGTTTGAGCTCAGGAGTTCGAGACCAGCCTGAGCAAGAGCGAGACCCCGTCTCTACTAAAAATAGAAAAGAAATTATACGGACAGCTGAAAACATATATATATAGAAAAAATTAGCCGGGCATGGTGGTACATGCCTGTAGTCCCAGCTACTCAGGAGGCTGAGGCAGGAGGATCGCTCAAGCCCAGGAGTCTGAGGTTGCTGTGAGCTAGGCTGATGCCACAGCACTCACTCTAGCCCGGGCAACAGAGTGAGACTCTGTCTCAAAAAAAAAAAAAAAAAAATGTGATTTAAAACATGACATTAATAAGGTTATGATACCCTTTATGGTATTTATGAAAAATAAATCTTATTAACCAAATAGAAATATAAACAAGAGTTGAGGGGAAAGTTTTCACTTCAAAATACTTCTAAGATTTTTAAAGGAATAACATAATCTAAGTGCTAACTATATTATGTTATTAATCTATTTATAAAAGCAGGCCCCCAAAATGTTATGTTTGTTACTTTTAGCTGTTTTAGTATCAGAACCTAAGAGTAATATAGCTGTCTTGGGGAAGTGGTTGTGGTACAGAGGAATGAGGCTTTGTAATCTAAGACACAGATTCAAAACTAGCCTTTTAAGTTCTTGGATTCTTTGTTTTCTCATTTGTAAAATTGAGATAACACCTTATATCAGAGTTGTCATAAGAAATTAAGGTATGTCAAAAACCCCAACATTTCCCTGTTTAAATAATAGTTTTAAAAAACGATTTCTAATTCATATTTTATTCAACCAAGTTTTTTCATATCAATTCTGTCAATGAAAATTTTTATTTTATATAACTAGCATATGACACATCATGGTGACCTAGACAATTTTTTCTATTAAAACCTTGAGAAAATATAAATTCATTTGAAAAATTATTCTATCAAGATATTTTAGGCCACAGTTAGCTACTTTGATTTCTCTCTTGAAAAGTATGTTCCCAATTTGGTCTAAAAAATCGTTCCCCTGATACCTATAAACACTGTAGGCCAGCTTACATTTCTTATGGAAGCAAAATTTCTGCCAATGTCTCTGACAGTCTTGTCTACAGAAAGTCTGAAAAATTCAGGCCAGTATTGCTTCACAACACTTTTTTTCCATTTCATTATACAAATCCAGTAGGGTTTGAGGAAAGGTAATCATATATACAAAATCGTCATCATAAAGACTTTACATTTTAAAAAATTTTGTTAGGCAGTTTCAAGGACTGGCTTATTCTGAACACTTTTGAGCCTTTACCAAGGACACACTGAAAACAAACGTGCAGCCGCCAGTTTCAAATCCTCACACAGTGATAAGACAATGGAATTTTTAAATAAACCAAATGGGCTTTTTGGCCAAGCCTTTTTTCTGAGTCATGTGAAAATGTGTTTAACCCTATTGAGCAAGGTGGTTTGGGTTTTTCTTCACACTCTCGAGGGACTGGATGGGAACGGGGTTTTGACAATTTGCCCAGCAGTTTTTTAGAGTGTGGTGGCCCCAGCAGGCAAACTGGCACTCAGCAGCCTTGTTAGGATAATTCTGATTCGTATGTCCCATGAGGGGGTCCTTCCAGTCAAGGGTGGAGTCAAAGAAGTCAGCAGACCAAAGTCAAAGCCAGACGGAAAATCACAGACTCAACAACACAAATGTCCATTTTCTTAGGAATCAAAAAGGTGCCAGAGCACTAATAAAGCAGCTTTCTTACTTCCCCTGAGATGCACAGCAGCTTCTATTCTATTCTATTGTTTAAGGAAGCTCGCCAGGAATGGTCTTTTATAAATTAATTTTGAAGCAAGTGCCTTTCGGCTATTCTGGTGGAAAAATTTGAGAGTGGGCTTTGCAGCGACCTTGGACTCAAATCTTACTGGCAATCAAAATGCATCCTTCCCAATTAACCAATTTGAAACTATGAGTCTATCTGGGGTTTAAGGAGCAAGTGGCCTATAAGGCAAGCAAGTAGTCCCAGACACCTACCTGCCTTTTAGGTCTAAAATTTTAGATTCCGTCTATTTAGATTGGGGCTAATAGTAAGAAAAGAAAACAACCAAATAAATAAAAAACTGTCCAGAAGTAGGAAGGTGAAGCCTAGTTGGGTGGCCTGGGTTCAACACTAGAGCCCAGTACTGGGAAAATCTCGTGACTGATGACGTTATGGGACCCTTCCTAAACTAGTCACCATGGCAACCTGATCATGTCCTCAAGGCAGGGTCAGCTTAAGACCTTCAGTGGCCCTAAATCCTGAGAAGAGTACGTTTCCCATCCAATAACCATCCCTGCCTGAAATGTCCTTCAAAATAATATTTATACTTAACCATAAAATAAGGGTAAGAAAGTCCGAAAGTAAAAACTAGCTTTTCCCATAATGCCTATTTTGATGTTTCTTTTGCAATATCACATCTTTGGAACAACTTTTTGCCGTAATCGGAGTGCTCCATTTTAGTGTGGATCTGGAATTCTGTATGACTCCCTTGAGGAAAGGGCCCAGTATTTGTGAACTCAAAGGTCTGCATCCTTGGGACCTTGGGCCTGTCCTTGCTGGGAGAACCCAGAGCCAAAGGGACACTCAGTGAACAGAGTCCTCTCACTTATGGTGTGTTTAATAACCAAAGTGCTTCCCGGGTCCCTCAGGCAAGTACTAGGTCACCGCATAGCCTCTTCTCGGCAACACCATGGAGGCAGAGAGGGCAGTTAGGAGGCTGTAGCAATACTCCAGGCAAGAGAAAAGTGATCTAAAACTAGGGCAGTGGAGATGAAAAGAAAGCATTGGACAGAAAAATATTGTGAAAATCAAGAGAAGTTTATGGTGGATTCAGGCTGTGAGTGAGTGGTAAGTATGGGTAAGGGAGAGAGGGCCTGTCACTTGGGTTCCCAGGATGATGGCAATGCTACTGGTCAAGATAGAAAGCATGAGAGGAGGAGGAGGAGACAGTGAAGGAGAGAGTGGTGACTGGGGTTTATGGCAAGTTGTCTCTCCATGCAGAGCTGGCTACCCATGGACGGGGCCCCCACGTGGATCTAGAGCTTATGAGAAGGAGGACTGGGAGTCGCCAGGTAGCAGAAGACAAGAAGCCTCAGAGAACACCTGTAGCGTAAAAGCCATCCAATATAGTGGGAGCAATAACCCGAGAGCCACCATGAGAAACAAAGAGGAGAAGAGATCACAGTTCGGATGGAGAACTGTACTCTGCACTCAGGAGCTGACCTGAGAGAAAACGGAGAAATTCTTCTTGGAAATGGAAAAGGAAGCAGAAAATAGTGGCCAAGATGGATACGTTGGAAGTGGAGGAAGAGTTAAACTTAACGTAAGGGAGCCTTGACCTTCTCAGGGATTAGGAAATGATGTCGTTTCTGAGCATGGTAGGGCTCAAGGTAAATGAAAGGCTCAAAGCGAACCAAAAAATTAAGCGGTGTCAAGGCAGAAAGGGGGAGAACAGAAACTGGGGTGATGAGAAGATGAGTCCCTCCCACTCCAGCAGGGTCTCAAGAAGGAAAAAAAGGCAAAGATCAATGAAAAAATTGGGTAGAAAAATAACCAATATCTTTGGATTCATCCCCCAATATTTTGAGTAATGAACAGAAAATAATTCTCAGATACATACAGGCAATCTAAAAGTTGACATTTTTCTAAGGAATGGGTCCCGGCTACAAATCACAAATATATAGTGACCTGGACATTTCACCCAGGAGAAAAAATAAGGCTTTTGAATCAAACATGGACAAGAAAACAATTAGGTGTTGAAAAAGTTCTGCTTAAAGAAGATTAATTTTCATAAACCATATGAGAAAACCAGCTTCATTCATAATCCTTCATATATATCGTGATGGCTAATTTTATGTATCAACCTGACTAGATTGCAGGGTAACCAGATATTTGGCCAAACATTCTGAGTGTGTCTGCAAGAGTTTCTGGATGAGATTAACATTGGAGTTGGTAGACTGAGTAAAGCATTTACCCTCCCTAATGTGGGTGGGCCTCTGTCAATCAGTTGAAGGCCTAAAATAGAAGAAAAAGAAGGAACCCCTCCTGCCCAACTGCCTTCCAGCTGGCACTGGTTTCTCTTGCCTTCAGACTCAAACTGAAACATTCATTTTTACTGAGTCTTGAGCCTGACGCCTTCAAACAGGAACTATAACATCAGCTCTCCTGGTTCTCGGGTCTTCGGACTTAGACTGGAACTGCCTATACCATTGGCTCTCCTGGTCTCCAACCTGCTGATGGCAGGTCTTGGGATTTATCAGCCTCCTTAATTGCATGAGTCAGTTCCTTATTATAAATCTCTTTTTATGTAAATACTTAGAGTCCGTTTCTCTAGAGAGCCCTGCCTAACACATATATAATAAAGCACTATTTTTGTATTTCTAAAGGGTAATTTGGCCATCATAATGTGGTGTTGTCTTTAAGTTTACTGTCTATATTTTTTTTCTTCCAAAAAAAGAGAATTGTTAGATCCCTGAATCTCAAAAAGAAAAAAGAAAAGAAAGGAAAAAAGAAACAGGGATTTGGCAAAAATTAATCATAAACCCAAAATTTATTTTGTACTTCACATTTCTCCAAACTGCCTTTGGCTCCGGCTGTTCATACAGACTCCCAGTCAGCACAAATATCTAGCATAAATGGGTGCTGCTCTTACCAGCTTCCTTACCTGTAATGAGATGGCAAGAGTCCCAAGAACACACAATTCAGTAAAATGAATTGGATCTACTAAAAGGATGTGTGAGGCCAGGAATCTAGTTTCATCATTCCAACTTAACAGGACAAATCATTTCATCAATTAATGGCGTCTCTGCTGTCTAAGCCAGACACATTTTAGGATACTGGCAGTTTTCCTCTCAAGGCAATATTTTCAATTTTCATGACACAAGATTATTTCAAGTACACTTTCTTTCTTATTTCTAATTTAGGGTACCTGGCTAGGAATTGCGTCTCTGTGAGCCTGTTTGCCTATTGACAAAATATGAAGACATTAGGGAAGGTGATCTGAGCAGTCACCCCTTGTGCCAGTGTCCTAGTATTGGTCATTAAGGTTCAAAGGGCATCTCTTTAATAGCAGTTTCATCTATTTAGGGTTTCATTTCTTTTTCTATGTAACCAAGATGTCAGGTGATACCTGCACATGTCTTGAGATCTATACACAATTGTATCAAAATCCCAGTTCCATACCCTGTGCAAGTCTGAACCCATTTTCTATAATTTCTGCACACTCCTGGAGAAGATTTGGTCTCAGAACTTTTGGCACTAACCTTGACTTAATGGACCATCTTGCCATTTCATGCCTACCCCCCATGGACCTAGCTAGATGTGAAACTCAGTTGTTTCCCTATTTCCCCCAATTTCTAAAAGAAAGAAAGGGAGGGCAGTTTCTATAGATTTGAAAGGGGTGCAGAAATATAAACAACCCATTAAAAAGCTGGCATCACCACTCTAACCCCATTTAATCATTAGGCCACCTTGTACAGGCATTTCCACTACGTGGGGCCAACTCACCCCTGTAGTGCCAGCCTCACTCTGTTCTGCTGAGAGCAGAACAATTCTTAATTACTTGTTCTGAGCACTGTAACTGTCTCTTGTACCGCCCTGGCCCTCTTTTATTGGCCTCAGGCTCTCTCTCACCTGCTATCTCAAATGTCTTAGTAGAGTGTTATTATAAATAAAGACAATTCTCTCCCTAAGAAGAATTCAAGTGCCAACTGCACTAAGGGAATATGTGTTTCACACCCACTCTCCCGCACACACAACTGTAATGGCCACCATGCTGCTACACTAAGACCTATCCTATCTCCCTATCTCCCACACATGTATCAAGAAGCTCTTACCATCTGGTCCATAAAATGACTCTGGCCAGATGTTCGGCAACAAAGACATAAGGGTCCTGAAAGTTCTAACAAGACAGAAAAGTGTTGATGTTCTCCACCACGGAAGCCAGCACTGGCTGCCCACTGCACAGACCTCCCTGACTGACAAGCCACAGCTCACTCGTGTACTGGGAGACCTTGTCCTTCAATGTTGCAGAGTGTTAGCCAATTAAAGACGCTGCTTACAACCATTTGAATATTTCCAGCAATTGAAGTTATATTGGAAAAACATTTGTATGGTTCTTTTTTTAAATTTCTGAAGTCAGTAACTATTATTCTGGGGCATAGAGGGTCGTTGAATAGCATCTCCCTTTGATCATCCTGGCCAATCATCCCAGTTAAACTGGGATGATCCCAGTTAAACTTCTTATTTTAGTCACTTACTTATCACTAGTGATAAGTTTAATTTGGAGAGTGCACTTTGTCATTTATCTTATTTTCCAGAATCTCTTCTACAAAAAAATGAAGGTATATATGACTTGTGTTTTGTTATTATCTGATATTAAATGTTCTTAAATGGAATAAAATTGACTTTATTTTCTTAATTGTTTCTTTTTTATTTTTAATTAATAATTGATATTGGATTTTGATGGCAACAATTAGCTCAAGTCTAATCCTTGACAGAATTTCGTTAAGTATTTTCTAGATACAGAAGGCTTACTTCTAAAAGAAAATAATGTTTAAATATAATTTAAATAAATAGATTTAAAGGGTATTATAGACTTACAGCTTCAGAATATCAATTTTTAAAATATATTTGAACATACAGAACATAAGCAAAATTGATATTGTGTGAAATTTTAGAATGTTGGTTATAGAATTAAATAAAAATTTATATTTCAATACTTGCTATTTTGTTCATATACTTAAGTTTTCAATATTTTTGATGCAATTTAGTTTTTATTGTTCTTAAAAATGCAGACCTATTAATAAAAACTTTTTTTGAAAAGCCAATTTTTCTGAAACCAAAGAACGCCCATATTCCTCTTACATATCTTGCATTTAAATAGATTTAAATTTTTCTGACATTGATCTTTTCATCATAATGGACAAGATTTTGATTAAAGCCAGAAGGCCATCAGATTCACAAAACAAACAGAGAAGCCCCAAAAATGTTTAAGGCCCTTTTTAAGCACTATAATGAGGATTATCACAAATTTGAATTCGTGAGATCTGATGGCTCTTCTCTGCTGTCTAAATAGCTTATTTTGCACCATGCTCAGGTTTTCAAAGGAAGCAACAGCACCAAGCATATTGAGCCCAACACCTTACACCACACACCCATCTCACAGAGAAAAAGATTTGAACATTTCTAAATTATCTCCAAGTGCAGAACAGAAAACAAAATCCTTTTCTGAGATGGGTTACAACGGTACTAGGCAGAGTTCAAGATGCTACTAATTACAATGTCAAACAATTAACAGTGAATACCAAAATTCCCCGCAGTGCTACGCATCACTCATCTGACCACCCTGCATGAAAAGCCTCGGCACTGTGTTTGGGAAGTAATTATAGGAGAACACTCACTGACATCATGTCACATGACAAAGAGATAACTGTAAACTAAAATAATGTTAAATGTAAAAAATTTCATTACAGAATGGTGGATTTGTAGATGTTAGTGGCTGGGGATGCAAGATGGCAAAGACCTTGAAATTGGTCTGACGTTTTAAAGAATTGGAGATGAATAGGAAGCTACCAGTCTGCTCACCATGTCATTAAGGAGGCTTGTAACCAGCAGAGAAGGAGCATGCAACACGGCACGGCAGGGCACCGATGGAAGAAAAGCAAACAACGTCATCTTACACCCCACGACCTGAGGCTGTTCGGTAGGCTGGTTGTACGTATCAAATGGTGGTAGTAAGGGCTTCGTGTGAATCCTAGGAGGGTTAAAGGAGACAATGTCTGTCAAGTGCCTGCCACACAATAAATAAAAAGAAAGCAGGAATGGGAGCAGCAGCAGAAGAGGTTGATAGAGCTAAATTTGTATCTGGGTTTTCGATATGGAGCACTGCACTGGACTACGGTTCACAGTTCAGATGAGTTCATGTGTAGAGCAGGCAGGAGCCACAGGGAATCAGCACCACCTTCCAGGTGCCTGGAGCATAGTGGCTGCTCAGAGGACATTACTGAACTGGTGGCAAAAGAGCACAGACACACACAGTGGTGCACGGTGGCTCACAGCCACCCAACCAGCATTACTGGAAGGTCTCACTTCCTGGGTCCCAGCCACCGCACACTCTCCTGTCAACGAAGGGTTCCAATGAGACAGTCTTGCAAATATCAGCTCTGTCTTTATAAACTTTGCTGCCCTTTTTTTAAGTCCCTGGATAACTGCCACTTTATCTATGACAGAACCAAAGTGAAATTTATCTTCCAATAATTTTAGAAGAGGTTGGGAGAGGTTCCTAGCTAATTGTAATGCTCGGTAACTCCTGTTACCCTGACCTTTCTGTCAGACATGCCAAGAGTGATGAGACATGGTGGGGTTCATTTAATTACCCAGTCTGAGCACGTCCACTGCGTAATGTCAAGCGGCCTCTCAGTCTTCAGTCATCTGCCCTTCCTTTCCCTTCCCAATATCCACTTTGCAGAGATGGAGGTAGGGCCTCCAGCTTTTCCAAGCTTGGTCTTGCATGGGTTGATAATTGGGAGGAAATCCTAGTGGCAGTATAGAGATTAGATGAACTAGGGATGTGACCTAGATTCAAATAATGTCTGTACTATTTAGTAGCTGAGTGATTTGGGGCAGGGTTGTAGACCACATTGTTCCCCCTCCACATTCCAGTATTAAAGCCCTAATCTCCAATGTGAATGAATCTGGAGGTAGGGCTTTCAAGGAGGCAGTGAAGATTAAGTGAGAACACCGGCTGGGCATGGTGCCTCATGCCTGTAATCCTACCACTCTGGGAGGCCAAGGCAGGAGCTCAGGAGTTCAAGACCAGCCTGAGTAAGAGCAAGACCCCATCTCTACTAAAAAAATAGAAAGAAATTAGCTGGACAACTAAAAATATATCGAAAAAATTAGCCGGGCATGGTGGTGCATGCCTGTAGTCCCAGCTACTGGGGAGGCTGAGGCAGGAGGATCACTTGAGCCCAGGAGTTTGAGGTTTCTGTGAGGTAGGCTGACGCCACAGCACTCTAGCCCAGGCAACAAATTGAGACTCTGTCTCAAAAAAAAAAAAAAGATTTAAAAGATTTAAAAAGATAAAAAAAGATTAAATGAGATCATAAGGATAGGGTCCTAATCCAATAGGACTTGTGGCCTTATAAGAAGAGACGCAAGGGATGCCCATGCACAGAGAAAATGCCATCATCTACAGTTAAGGAGAGAGGCCTCAGGAGAAACCGAACTCGCAATACCTTGGATTTCCAGCCTCCAGAATTGTGAGAAAATAAATTTCTGTTGTTTAAACCACCCGGTCTATGGTATTTTGTTATGGCAGCCCTAGCAAACTGATACAGGCAGGTTTTACAGTCTGAGTCTCAGGTCCCCTCTGTAAATGGAGATGATCATTGACCTACCTCGAAGCACTGGCGTGAGGAGTAAATGAGATCATTCCTGTAAAGTGCTGGGCCTGCATCCAGCACAGACAAGGGACTGCACACGTGTGAGGTGTTCATTTTAATAATGCAACTCATCGGTTTTAAACGTGCATTATATGAGGTCCAGAAAAGTTAAATCACAGCCGAAAACCAGTTAGCTGCTTAGCAAGCCCAGTTTGGGAGCCAGGATCCGCAGGGTCAGGTTTCAGGAGAATGGGACTGATCACCGTGTAATCATCACCTAATGGTATCGAATCCACCCCTTACCGCAGCTGCCTGCATTTCTCATTCCGACCGGCAGTGCAGGGCAGTGGCTGGGGACGTGGGGTCAGGGCCTAAACTGAGCTCTGGCCACGGGCCAAGGTGCTGTTCCAGGTCCTGGCAATTCAGAGGGGAACAAGGCAGACAAGACCCCTGCTCTCACGGGGCCAGCAGGACACAGATGTTGAATAAACATAACGTAAACACAATAATGCAGGGAGCAGTAACTAAGGTGCTGTGCTAGAGAGTGACCGCCAACATTGTGACAGAGAAGCCCTCTCAAGAAAAAGATGTTCCAGCTGAGACCTGAATAACGAGAAAGAGCCAGGCATGACAAGATCTAGGGGGAGTGAGTTTAGGCTCAGGGAACAGGGTGTACAAAGGCCCTGAGGCAGGAACAGGCTAAGACTCCTAAGGAATCGCGACTGTTAGTGTATGTTAATCTTCTACCTAGGAACCTGGTTGATTTATAGATTAATGTCCAAGAGGTTTTATTAATATTATTATGGTAGAAAAGAAAACAAATCCATGTGTCCTTTTCCAACTTAATTGAAACCCAGAGTGAGGGCTTATTTTAAAAGGAAGTGTCAAAAGGATGTCTGCAGGGAAGGTGGAGGTGGAGGTGGTGGCAGGAATTGGCCACTGTGGAGCAGAGGCAGAGGCCACGAGAACACACATCATTTGTTGGAGCTGGGGAGGATCTTGGTGACAGCCTTGTTTGCCTCGTTTTAAAGGTGAAGACACTAAGGCAGGGAGGGGTTCAAGGACGTGATTAGAGGGACACAGTAAGACGGTGGCAAAATCAGGACTAAAACCCAGGCCTCCCCACTCTTAGTCCAAAGTTTTAGCCAAACAAGTGGTTCATTTCCCTCTTCCTCGTCAGCATTTCCCTGAGGCCCTGTGGGGTGAGGAGAAGCTGAGGTACAGCAAGTCTGAAGCCAGAGTGATGTCCACACTCCAGGGCACTGAGTGGGCACTGACTTTCCCATTTTTATTCTGATGAAACCAGGCCTTCAAGGTTGCATGAGTAAAAATGGAATGGAAAGTGCTTACAATGACAGTCTGTCTACTTCCAACGTAATTAAGAGCCTGAGTCTTAATTACATGCTGAGTCAGGTAGTGCCTTGGCACCTGTCGATCATACCACATAGACTCGTTCCTGATGCTTAACAGCTTTGGCGTCAGGATGAAAGTCACCAGAGGCAAATCCTTTCACAACCACAGGCTCCTAGACTAAGCCAAAATCCTAAACAAAAATCTTCCAGGGTCACCTCTCCAGGAAGAAGCCTATTTTGATATCCTCTTTTCCCCCATGGATAGTAACTGCCTCCCCCGGCACCGCACAGCTGCTTGCATTATATTGGTCTCCCCAAGTTTCAATTATTGATTTACATTCCTTTTTCCTCTCCATGCTGAAAATTGCAGAAACAATGAATTTTATTCATCTCTGTTGGCCTGGCACAATGTAGATGCACCACAAAACTTATTTCAATTAATTTCATAATAAACTACATAAGGGTTGAAATATTGTAACACTTGTGCCCACTTATTTATTTTGGCCTTGAACTCTTTTGTAAGTAGACACTGGATCACAGTAGGCATCAAAACAGAGGTCCCCAATCAACTCAAACCCCCCATTCATACATAATGTAACCCAATTCTTAAAATTCAATATAATACCCTAAAAGACATATAAGGCAGAAATGAAATAAAAGTAATTTGCAGTAAAGTAACTACTAGCCCCCCGGATGACTATAAGGGTGAACCCATGAAGCTGGGAGATGTTTGCCTCTATCCTGGTATCATGAGTATCCTTGTACACGAGTCAGCTGTGACGCAGACTGGTCCATGTGCGTGAGGCGACAGCTCCAAATCACACAGGGCTTTGCCAACCTGGGATGAAATTTACCATATCGGTTAATCCTTAGTAACATTTTGAACAAAAGACTATGATAATTTTATACCTGTAATATCCACACATGAGTGTCCAGTGGGATGTTTAAATGTCAAGGGAAACAGTTCTTTGAAGTACAGGAATGGCCCGTGCATCTCCGTGCTGCGGCATCCCCGCCCCATCCACCGACTAGTACAGCCAAGACCACCCGCAAGTTCCCGAATCACCCCTAGGGGGCAGCACTCTCCGCACGGAGACCCCCTGCCCTAGACTAACCAATGACTTGCCTCCAACGACACTCTCCCCTAGTAACACATCAGTGGCTTTTCTTTTTTCTAGACTTCTTAAACATTTGAAAACGATTCTGAGCTATAGATAAAGCAAAACATCTATTGAAAAAAATCAAGGCAATCAAAACGTGCGACAGGAGCACATCTGTCGGCACCGACCTGCCGACGGCTCTCCGCCTGGGCCAGGGCTGGGACTGCTCCTTCGCACGACAACTCTTTGCTTCTTAACATTCTAGGCCCACGAGTGCCCACCAGTAACAACGTAAAAAACTGCCTAGAAAAAAAATAATTGCTAAAGGGCATTGATCATCCTGAGGCCACAGGCTCCATGCAGATTCTGATCCAATAGTTGGACCGTTTCCGTTCCCAATGGGAAATAGATAAAGATCCAAACGTAAGCAGCTTCGGATTCATATTTTAAAATTCTCAAGAGCCGTGCTCTGTTTCCACAGCTCTATTTTACGTACTTATTTTATGAGTCTCTTGATGGAAATCTAAACCTTGAATGTTCTTCCACAAACCATTAATCTTTGAAATGCAATTTAAGGAAGAGGCTGTGTGGCAATCAAGTGCTAGCATCCAGAATTGATGAAAAATAAAGGAGGCCTTGGGTTTTTAGAGGAAGTACCTGCAGACTGGGGCTGTAGTACCGAAGTCCTCCCATCACCATGGTAACACATGCAGAGAGATGGCATAGTCCCACGCACACATCCTCTCATTTCTCCTCTGAAACCGGAGGTCATTTAAGGTTACCTAGCAAGGAATTAAAAGAAAAAAAAGAAGGCAGGGAGGGAGAGAGGTATGGAAGGAAGGAATAAATGAAGGAAAGACGAGGGAGGGGAAGGAAGGAAAGGAAGGAAAGTAAAAAAGTGTATGCTATGCCCTAGAAGTCAAAGAGGCACATCATAGAAACTCATAATTCTCTGAGAAAAGTTTCCATTTTTTTCTCCCCTTGTATGAGGATTTTCTCCCAAGTGAAAAGGTCAATTACTCTTTCCCCACTTGCTCAACCTTGTACCTTATATGCCAATGTTTATTTGTTGAGTGAATGGTGCTTACAAAGCACTATGGGGGAATATAAAAGAGAAAATACGTTGTCCCAGGATTCAAGATAAGTGCGATCTAATTTAGAAATAATATATACATTCTTGAAATCATTTAAGAATATTCTTGCAGTAGTCTCCTAAGATGGTCCCATCATTTCCTTCCCTTTCTACATGTATGCTGCTCCACTCCTCAAGGGCTAGAGTCCATTTTCTCTCCCCTTCTGTTTGGGCTAACCTTGTGACTTGCTTTTGGCCAATATGGCAGAAGTGATATTCTGGGACTTCTAAGTCCAGAGCCTAAGAGGACATGTATCTTCTGCTTCCTTTCTATGAGAAGCCAGGCACCATGTAATAAATCCTACCACTCAGAAACCACGTTATGAGGAATCCCAAACTAGCCTCAGAGAGACAGAGGAGAGAGAGAGAGAGAGAGAGAGAGAGAGAGAGAGAGAGAGAGAGAGAGAGATGACCTACAAGCCCCCAGCTGTTTCAGCCATCCCAACTAATGCAGCACATATGGAAATAAAGAAGGCATTCTGGATATTATAGCCCTAGCAGACCCACGTGAAGCAGAAAAATCACCCAGCAGAGCCCAGCTCAGACTGCAGAAACATGAGAAATAAAAAATTGTTATTGGCCGGGCGTGGTGGCTCACACCAGTAATCCTAGCACTCTGGGAGGCCAAGACGGGCAGATTGTTTGAGCTCAGGAGTTCGAGACCAGCCTGCTCAAGAGCAAGACCCCGTCTCTACTAAAAATAGAAAGAAATTATATGGACAGCTAAAAATATATATAGAAAAATTAGCCGGGCATGGTGGTGCATGCCTGTAGTCCCAGCGACTCAGGAGGCTGAGGCAAGAGGATTGCTTGAGCCCAGGAGTTTGAGGTTGCTGTGAGCTAGGCTGATGCCACGGCACTCTAGCCTGGGCAACAGAGTGAGACTCTGTCTCAAAAAAAAAAAAAAATTGTTATTGTTTTAAGCACAAAGTTTTTGGGGTGGTTTGTAAAACAGCAATAGGTAACTAAAATAACTTCCAAAGCAGTACACAAACCTTGATATTTGGTAATGTATTTAAATGCTGTGAAGGAGAACCATTAGGATGGGGTGTATTTGGAGACTGGGGGGTTATGTGCCAGTCACTGATCTAAACAATTTACTTGCATTAATTAATTTAATCTTCACTGTAACCTATGAGAAAGACATACCATTATCATTCTCATTTTGCAGGCACAGGAAGATTGCCTGTCCAAGTAGTTGGTGACAAAGTTGAGGTTCAAATGCAAATAGTAGCCAGTTACAGATCCATGAATATACAGAGTATGTACTCTGTAATTACTCACAATAGAGGAGATTTGGGGGATGATTTGGCAGATGAAGCAACACAAAAATTTACAAAGATGAAGAGGCTTCTCTGGGTGAGAGGAATGCATAAGTCTTGGATCAGAGGTAGGAATGTATGACACATAGAGACAGAGTGAGAGGACTGGTCTAACAAGGCCAGAAATTCTATATAAGGAGGTATAACTAACTGCTAACACTATGAAAGTCAGGCTAAGGATGTTTAGATGAGACTTTTCCCAGCTGTGACTGATCATCTATTTTGAGGCATGACCCTGAAGTTCAGCCTCCTACCTATTTGATGCTTTAGAGCAGTGATTCTCAAAACTTGCTGCACATTAGTGGTACCTAGGGAACTTTTAAAGCTCTTGATGTCCAGGCTTCATTCCAGACCAGTTAAATCAAAATCTCTGGGAGCAGACCCAGGCATCAGGATTTTTTCAACCTCCCCAGATGATTCCAATAATGATGTATTTAAGTTTGAGAACCAGTTTTAAACATCTTTTAATTCCAGGAGTAAATAATTCATATGACAATAATCTTTTGAACATCTCAGCAGTCTAAGAACACCCTCCCTAATATGTGCCATCTCAGACTGTCCCATTTGTGGACTTTGTGGGTGGCAGTGGACATAAGCCTTGAGGATTTTTCAGCTTTCCCAAAAACTGCATCTGTTAATAACACAGCAGATGATTGACTATTCATTTTGATTATGCCTCATTACAATAGCAACACAATTAATGATAATTAACCATGTTCTATTTTTTAAAGCATGGTGATGAAAATTTATCATGACACAGGAAGGTCCCCACTCCCTCCTCCTGAATAAATTGGACAAGAGAGCATTATATCCATTACAATCTCTTCTTGACTGACTTTACTTGACCTTTAAAGTACAATTAATTCAGTGAAGGTAAAGAGAAGTATAAGACATCCATCCCCTCCTGGGCAAAAAAGAGAAAGAATAGGTAGAATCCAGGAGTTTTGCAATGGAGGAAGTATTAGACACACACACACACTCACACACACTGAAAACCTGACCCCACCACTTTCCTCTCAAAAATGAAAGTATTTAGAAATCAGTTCTTAGGGAATTGGATCAACATAGCAGACTGAGTACCTGTATCTTCCTTTCCTCTTGCTCAGCATATAAAATGCAGAAAAGATATTTTAATTTAAAAAATCGTAATAGCAATAGAAAATAATGAAGGATATTATTAAAAAGTGAAAAATTGGAGGAATTTACTAAAGAAAGAAAACAAGTAGTATTATAGTAAAGATAAAAAAGACCAAATAAAATCAAAGCCAAAACATGTGCAAGGAAGACTGCTTGGACATCATGGAATTGATTCTATGAGTGCTCTGCCTTCAATCAATAGCTATAAAGAGTAGGAGGGAATCCAAACATCATTAGGATAAGTAATTAAAGAACTACATTTAGAAGATATGTACCTATCATCCTTCATCCCAATTTCCTATACATGGAATAAATAAAGCTGGCAGTAACTTGTATATAAAGGTAATTAAAAAATTACAGCACAGTAAATATTTGTTGGTAATCACAATAGAGAGAACAAGTAAAATTTTCCTATGAAAAAGCACAGCCCCCCATGCTGAGTTTAGAAATATCTATTTGCCATTTACCAAAAAAAAAAAAAAAAAAAAATCCTCTGAAAAATGAAACAAAAAGACTAAAAATTAAATGTTAGAAAAAATTAATTATATCAAAAAGAAGAAAGTGTGGCAACATTAAAATCAAACAAAATATAATCCAAGTCAAAAAATATATATTAAAAGGGAAAAGTCTGGGCTTCATTTCATATTTTTTTAAATATCATATACTAAGAAACTATAATACCAAGGTTAAGGACTCTTATGCAAATAACATAGTATTATAGCTTCAGATATCATGTCTTCAAATGGAGAACTTTTTGGTGAAACCCTAAAAGTGCATGTGTAATTCATCCTGCTCCTTTCATTCCTACTGAGGCTGGTCAGGGCGTTTCTGAGGGACCCTTGTCTGCCCTGTCTGAAGATAAGAGGGAAAAAATGACAACAGGAAGCAGAGAGTTGTTGTAGGTAGGAGTTTTATTTATTTATGTGCCTGATACAATATCCAACAGGACTTTTGTCGACTCACATGCTTTGGGGAAAATGTTAAAGCCTGGCAGCCCCCGAACATGAACATGTTCAGCTCTGTGTTTGAAGGAGCTTTCTGAGGGTCTGGCCAGTGGTGGGATGGGAAACTTCAAGCGGGAGTGAGCCCTCTCCTTCTGCAGAAACCCAAGTCAAGGCTGGAGACATCCTGCAGTGGCGGGATAGTAAGAGCACCTACACGAAATGCGTGATCAAGCTAGATTATTTTAACTAGATGTTTTTTCTCAACCCACAAACCTATGACTCAAATAAAAATAAACTAAAATGACCACATCAAAGTTAGCAAGTAAAGTTAAGGAAGAGGAGAGTATTTTCTTCCCGCTGACTTGTAGATTTGAATAAAGGACAAGAGAAAATCAAAGGACTCCTCTAATCCTCTGACGTTAACAAGATGGGAGCATCTGATTGGAGTGGATTGAGTTATATTTTGCAAATATTCACTCCCCTTGTGCCCCACCCCTGCAGGAAGGAGTCTAATGCCCAGCCTTGGTCATGTGACTTGGATTGACCAATAGAATGAGAGTGGTCATACCATATGCAGTGTTGAAAAAGATGCTTTGTACATGACTTGTGGTTTGGCCAGGCATCTTGATCCCCTGTCTCCTCCAGAAAAGGGATATATTACTTTGCTAAGGCTGCCAGAACAAGCACCACAAACTGAGTGTCTTAAAACCACAAAAATTTCTTAAATAACAGAAATGTATTATTTCATAGTTCTGGAGGTTAGAAGTCCGAGATCAAGGTGTCAGCAGGGTTGATTTCTTCTGAGGCCTCTCTCCTTGGCTTGCTGATGGCTACCTTCTCCCTGTGTCTCATCACATGGCATTCTTCTTGGGTGTATATCTCCAAATTTCCGCAGTTTACAGGAATACCACATTGGATTGGGACCCACCCTAATTACCTCATTTTAACTTGATTACCTTGTAAAGACTCTATTTCCAGATAAGGTCACATTCTAAGGTACATGGTGTTAGGACTTCAACAGGTGCATTTGAGAGGGGAGACAAAATTCAACTCATAACAAAGACTGTATCCCGAGAAGGGCTGTGGGTTCAGTCAGAGTCTGGAAGTGGGAGGCCAAGTGGAGCAGACATGGTAGAGGCCTTCAGCCTTTATGTGACATGAGCAAAAATAAATGTATATAGTAACCTACTGAGATTCCGAGGTTGTTGATTATGCAGCATTATCCATCAAAACCTGACAAATGTACCAATTTACTAGCAAATCCAATACCAATTAACTAGCAAATTCCTGGAAAACCACAAAGTCTCACCCTGTAAGTGAAAAAACTCCACAGTCATTTTCAGTAAGCAGTCGCATGATATCAGCAAATCTGAGCAGCTCAAGGGAGGGGGCCTAAAACACAAAGATAAGATTCTATTCTGTAGAAAATGGTTTTATTTTTTTCTCTAGGACTACCTTATATACTAAATGCTTACCCAGTTTGGAGTCTGGGGATTTAGAGTCTAGTCCTGACTTGACCAGAGCACACCCTTGGTGATGGGTACCCAGAAAAGAATTCATGGTGGGATGAGAAGTGTACTTGGATTGCCAGCCATGCCTCCTTATATTTCTCAAGTTCAAAGCCAGTGGGGTTTCCACTGTTTACATAATCATGGTGTCCTAAAATGTTCTTGTATGAAGAACAGAGGAATCAGTAAATATTCAATATTCAAAGTACCCAGAGCAAGGACTGTCTTTCTCTGAGCTTTATTAGTGTAACAACTCAGACAATGTCAAAAAAAATGAGATCAGAACTCAAATATCAACTTCAATGTCTACATGCCTATAAAAGAAAAAAGTTTAAGAAAAACCTTCTTACTCAACTCTATATTATCAACTCCACATTATCAATTCTATATTATCTTTTGGATGATTTTTTTCCCTTTCAAATACAGAAAGAGTCTGTTTAAAATTTTTACTCTCTAGACAGATGAGTAACATGTTATAGAAAATTCTTCTCTAAACTCTTAAACACTAGACTTGAAAGAAAACATCTCAAAGTAACTACATGTTTTCCAAACCCCTGATTTTTATCTTTTACATATATAAGATATAGATATATATAAACTTCTTTCCACCTTGGATTTGTTTTCTGGCATTTCATAATAATTTCTGCCATAGCCCTCCAATTACTTCAATTGTCTCAAAAATTTTCCCTTAAGAAGTCAAGGCTAATTTTAGACAATTTGAGTCTGACCCAGGGAGGATAAAATCTAGGCCCAATTTTGGTGTGCTTTGAGGCTTCCTCTTCTATATGGAAAATGAATGTAGCTCCTCTA